>NC_083441.1:387875-672875 GCF_020745735.1 Hemiscyllium ocellatum
ATCTCTCTCTCTCTCTCTCCTCTCTCTCTCCTCTCTCTCTCCTCTCTCTCTCCTCTCTCTCTCCTCTCTCTCTCTCTTCTGTCTCCTCTCCTTCTCTCTCTCCTCTTCCACTCTCTGTCTCCCCTCTCGCGCGCGCACTCTCTCATGCCCTCTCGCTCTGTCTGTCTCTCCCCTCTCGCGCTCTCTCTCGCTCAAATCAACTTGTTGTACAATAATCTGGTGTTGTGTGATAATTATTCATGATAGTGTTAAGTTAGGGATGCTGCATTGTTAAATGTTTCCTGTGCACAGTAGTGTTTGTTTATGTTTCACTCTGTGAAATTTGGTGTTATGCATTTTCAACGTTTTGCTGATAGTTTGAATTTATTTTTAAATATGGACTGTCGCAGCAAATATTGCAAGATGTTTGTTCCCTGGGGACAAAGGCGACCAGGGGTCAGTTAGTGGGAATCTCCGCGGAGAGTGAGACTAGATGACACACACACATTCATGTGGGGCATAGTGGAATTAAGTTGTTTTTCTTTGACGCAGAGTGTATGTCAGAAGAGAGATGTTTGAAAATGTTGGAATGGGGTGTCCCTGGTGAGCTCAGCATTGGGTACCTACCTGTAATCGCCCCTGAAGTGTGGTGGTGGGTCAGTAAGCTCCTTCAAGTGCTGCACTGTCTGACTCTCCATGTCTGCTTTGAAGAACCCGCCCCTCCTGCTGAATAAATCTTGGTCTCCCAGTAAATTGCTATTCTTGCAAATTGTCCTGTTGAATGCAAGATTTGGATCATAGTCCTTTCAAAGTGCACTCTCTGGTAGATAGGACCCTGAAGAAGTCATTTGGTATGTTTTCCTTTACTGCACAGAGCATTGACTACAGGAGTTGGAAGGTCAGGTTGCGGCTGGGCAGGACATTGGTTAGGCCGCTTTTGGAATACTGTGCCATTCTGGTCTCTCTCAAAATTAAATTATTTACAGTGTGGAAACAGGCCCTTCGGCCCAACAAGTCAACACCGACCCTCCGAATCGCAACCCACCAAGACCAATTCCCCTACATTTATCCCTTCACCTAACACTACGAGCAATTTAGCACGGCCAGTTCACCTAACCCGCACATCTTTGTGACTGTGGGAGGAAACCGGAGCACCCGGAGGAAACCCACGCAGACATGGGGAGAACGTGCAAACTCCACACAGTCAGTCGCCTGAGGCGGGAGTTGAACCCGGGTCTCTGGTGCTGTGAGGCAGCAGTGCCAAACACTGTGGCACCCATACGAAGTATCTTATTAATTAACATAGAACGTAGAAAAATACAGCGCAGTACAGGCCCTTCGGCCCTCGATGTTGCGCCGACCGAAGCCTACCTAACCTACACTAGCCCAATACCTCCATATGCTTATCCAATGCCCGCTTAAATGCCCATAAAGAGGGAGAGTCCACCACTGCTACTGGCAGGGCATTCCATGAACTCACAACCCGCTGAGTAAAGAATCTACCCCTAACATCTGTCCTATACCTACCACCTTGCACACAAACCAACAGCCATGCACAGACAACAACTTACTAGAACAAAGGAGCCAATACCCAACATGAGCAAAACTAATGTAGTTTATAAAATACCATGCAAGGACTGCACAAAACACTATATAGGACAAACAGGAAGACAGCTAACAATCCGCATACATGAACATCAACTAGCCACGAAACGACACGACCAGCTATCCCTAGTAGCCACACACTCAGACAACAAGCAACATGAATTCGACTGGGAAAACACTACTATCATAGGGCAAACCAGACAGAGAACAGCCAGGGAATTCTTAGAGGCATGGCATTCATCCCAAACTCCATCAACAAACACATCGACCTGGACCCCATATACCAACCACTACAGCGGGCAGCTGAAACTGACACCCGGAAGCGGCGAGGACAGACCACTATAAATACCGGAAGAAACATCAAAGAAGCGAGTCGCAGGAGACTCCAGAGCACTGATGATGTCTCCTAGCCAGGGGACGAAACGTTTGCAACAAAAACTTCCAGCTGGGCGAACAGAACCACAACAACGAGCACCCGGGCTACAAATCTTCGCACAAACTTTGAAAGTTAAAAATCACACTAACCTTCGGCTTGTACATCCAAACGAACCTGTTCGACCGTAACCTCGTGTTGTGTGATTTTTAGCATCGCTCAAGTCTGAGTGAGTGAGATTACAACAAGTTAGTGATGAGGTGAAGAGGTGTGGTGACTGAGACGGGACTGCCCAGACATTTGGCCACGGGCAGAAGTGGTCAGTGAGCAGGAGGTCCAATGAAATGAGCTCAGGGCAGGGTGGGCGAGTGGTTGACCGTGACTCTGGCGCCAATCCACCGCATTCTCCCCGGCGGACGGGCAGGATCACCACTGGGAGAGTGCAAAGGTGGCGAGTCACAGGTGGATCGCCCAATAGCCGAGTGCACCACTCCTTGTCCAGAGCCAATGTGCCTCTTCCGATCGGAATGAAGATAAGGAGACGGGAATAGTGCAGGCCGGCCAATGCAACACTTTGGAGCAGTGGTGACGGTTGAGGTGGCTGGGTCAACGGGCGGTGATCTATCCAGACTTTCAGAGAAACGTAAATGGACGGGACACCACGATGGGCACATGGGCCTCCTCCACCGCCTGATTCGAGCCAACTGAAGCCTGGAGGAAGAAAGCCTCACCGTCTGCCTTGGGACCCTCCAACCAGATGGGATCAATGTTGGTTTCACCAGATTCCTCACCTCTGCTCCCCCCACGTTACCCCAGGCCCATCCCTCCAACTCGGCACCGTTCTCTTGAACTGTCCTAGTGTCCATCTTTCTTCCCCACCTATCTCCTCCACCCTCCGCTCTGATCTAGCATCATCACCCCACACCCCCACCTTCATATGCCTATCCCATTCCCAGCTGCCCCCTTTCCTCCCATTTACCTCTCAGCCCCCTTGCCCCCCCTCCCCCCGGATTCCTGGTGGAGAGCCCATGCTCGAAACATTGATTCTCCTACTCCTTGGATGCTGCCTGACTGGCTGTGCTTTTCCAGCACCACACCTCTTGACACTAATCTCCAGCGTCTGCCGTCCTTCCTTTCTCCGTAGTGAAAACCAGTCGGAAAAAGAGTTAGGGTGACGAACGCAGGACATGACGGTGCAGTACAGGCCCTCCGGCCCTCGATGTTGCGCCAATTTGAGGAACCAATCTGAAGCCCATCTAACTTACCCAATTCCATTTTCATCCATTTGTTTATCCACTGAACATTGAAATGCCCTTGAAGTGGGCGAGTCCACCGCAGTTGCAGGCAGTATGCTCCACAGCGTAGGGTTGCACGGTGGCTCAGTGGTTAGCACTGTTGCCTCAACAGCACCAGGGACCCAGGTTCGATTCCAGCCCCGGGCGACTGTCTGGATGGGGTTTCCACGTTCTCCCCGTGTCTGTGTGGGCTTCCTCTGGATACTCCAATTTTTTTCCCACCGTCCGAAGATGTGCAGGAAAGGTGAATTGGCTGTGCTAAAATATCCGTAGTGTTCAGGGCTGTGGAGGTTCGGTGCATTAGTCAGAGGGAAATGGATCTGGGTGGGTCACTCTGCGGAGAGTTGGTGTGGACTTGTTAGGCCGAAGAGGCAGTTTCCATGCTGTATGTAATCGAATCCACGCCCTTACCACTCTGAGTAAAGAAACGACCTCTGACCCCTGTCCTACATCTATCATCCCAAAATTTAAAGCTATATCCCCTAGTGCCAGCCATCACCATCTGTGGAAAAAAGGCTGTCATAGTCCACCCTCTCTAACACTCTGATTATCTTATTTGTCTCAATTAAGTCGCGTCTTAACCTTCTTCTTTCCTAAGAAAACAGCCTCAAGTCCCTCAGCCTTTCCTCCTGAGAGTTCCCCCCCCCCCCCCCCCCCCCCCCCCCCCCCCCCCCCCCCCCCCAGATCAGGAAACATCCCAGTAAATCTGCTCTGAACTCTTTTACCAAAGCTTCCACATCCTCCTCATAGTGCGGTGACCAGAGCTGTATATGCAATGCGCCAAATGTGGCTGCACCAGAGTTTTGTCCAGTTGCAGCATTGTCGATGGACTCTGTAGCTGGGCAATTTGGAAACGTGGGCTGGGTGTAACTTTGTAACGGACAAAGTTCAAAAACCCCACAACACCAGGTTACAGTCCGACAGGTTTATTTGGAAGCACTAGCTTTCACCGCGGTGCCCATTCATCGGGTAGTCGGTGCACATTTCTGATTGACATGAGAGCCGGCGACTGAATGAACGGGATGGGCGGGGAACGCTGATGGAAGGATACAGGGACCAATAGCAAAGCAGGGTGCGGGTCAGTATGGTTGACTGACGCGGGAGCGGGCCAACCAGATGTACGATTTGGACAGCTTGCGACGGTGTCGTGGCGGTAATAGACCAATCAGGCAGGCGGGGGCGGCGTTGATGGAGAAACGGAGATGGCCAATCAGATTGGGCATGACGCAATAATGGTCGTAGAAACGGACCAATGGGAAAGCACCTGGGGTGGACCCCTTTATATTGTTCCCCTCGCATTGTAAACTGTGCCCTCTCTAGTTCTGGACACCCCCACCCCAGGGAAAAGACTTTGTCTACTTATACGATCCACACCCCTCACGGGTGACACAGTGGTTAGCACTGCTGCCTCACAGCGCCAGAGACCCGGGTTCAATTCCCGACTCAGGCGACTGACTGTGTGGAGTTTGCACATTCTCCCCGTGTCTGCGTGGGTTTCCTCCGGGTGCTCCGGTTTCCTCCTACAGTCCAAAGATGTGCAGGTTAGGCGAATTGGCCATGCTAAATTGTTAAGTGAAGGGGTAAAGGCCTGTAAGTAATCTAATCTAGTTAGATTAGATTAGATTACTTACAGTGTGGAAACAGGCCCTTCGGCCCAACAAGTCCACACCGACCCGCCGAAGCGCAACCCACCCATACCCCTACATTTACCCCTTACTTAACACTACGGGCAATTTAGCATGGCCAATTCACCTGACCCGCACATCTTTGGACTGTGGGAGGAAACCGGAGCACCCGGAGGAAACTCACGCAGACACGGGGAGAACGTGCAAACTCCACACAGACAGTCACCTGAGGCGGGAATTGAACCTGGGTCTCTGGCGCTTGTGAGGCAGCAGTGCTAACCACTGTGCCGCCGTGCCGCCCAAATCTGATTTTATAAACCTCTATAAGGTCACCCCTCAGTCTCCAATGCTCCAGGGAAAACCGCCTTAGCCTGTTCAGCCCCTCCCTCTGTAGCTCAAACCCTCCAACAGCAGCCCCATGTTTGCAAATCTTTTCTGAAACATTACTTGGGTGGGAGACCGCCTGGGAATCCCAGGTACAGTCAGCTTAAAAGCTGGTGGCACGGTGGCTCAGGGGTTAGCACTGCTGCCTTGCAGCGCCAGGGACCCGGGTTCGATTCCAGCCTCGAAGGAACTGTCTGCCTGGAGTTTGCACACTCTCCCAGGGTTTCCTCTTTCCTCCCACAGTCCGCGGATGTGCCGCTTAGGGTGAATTGGCCGGGCTCAATTGCCCACAGCCTCCTGGGAAGTGTACGTTAGGTGCTATAGTCGGGGTAAATATAGGATAATAGGGCAGGGGAATGGTTCTGGGCGGGTTCCTCTTTGGAGGCTTGGTGTGTGGACTTGTAGGGCCGAAGGGCCTGTTTGCACACTGCAGGGATTGTACGACCCTACCCTTTACCCAGCATGCCTTGCCTATGTTTGTCGTACGAAAACATAGCACCTCGCCATCTTTTAATTAAACCCCACCTAACACTCGGCCGACTCGCCCATCTGATGGAGGTCGCGTGGCACTCGGTCATTGTTGGGGTTCACCCTGTTGTTGGTGTCCCCCTGTCAGCAGTGACCATGAGGTTGAGTTGATTGACTGCCGGCCCTGAGTCAAATGTCGCAGGATCACTGACTGCACCAACGTATTCGCCTTCCCCATGTCGACTGGATGGATAATTACGTTGCCCTATCGATTCTTACTTTGTCCTACAAGAACTGCCCAACCCCCTCCCTCCCTTTCTCCCCCACCCTCCTCTCTTCCCTTAGCCCCTCCTCCAACCCCCACCTGTCCAGTCTCCCTCAAAGCTTGCAACGCCCCATCCCTTCTCAATCTTGGCATCCCCATTCAGTCCCCTTCTGCCTCACCACCCTCTGCTGGTGTTTACCTTCACCTCCTGCCCCTTGGCAGAGTTTCCTGCCCTTCAGCCCTTCTCTTTTTTGTCTTAGAACATAGAACATAGAAAAATACAGCGCAGTACAGGCCCTTCGGCCCGCGATGTTGCGCCAATCCAAGCCCACCTAACCGACACTAGCCCACTACCCTCCATATGCCTATCCAATGCCCGTTTAAATGCCCATAAAGAGGGAGAGTCCACCACTGCTACTGGCAGGGCATTCCATGAACTCACGACTCGCTGAGTAAGGAATCTACCCCGAACGTCTGTCCTATACCTACCACCCCTTAATTTAAAGCTGTGCCCCCTCGTAATAGCTGACTCCATACGTGGTGCTCATCCGTCCCTCCCTTCCCCATGTAGGGTCTTCTCTCGGCCAGGCTGGCCAGTCGCCATGGCCACCGCTCGCGAGGCTGTTGTCAGAGGGCCTTCGCTGTCGAGATCTGCTCCGTCATCCCCATCGATCAGCCACAGCCGGAGCTAGCGTTTGCCCTGGGGTCTGTCTGCACCTTGCTGTATCCTCCCTGCCACCCGCAGCTACACAAATGAAGGTCACAGTGCGCGTCCGGTTTGTGAGAGGAAACCCGCAAAGGTAGGAAGGTGACGGGCCTGTTCCCCAGCTCCTGTCCCCGCACATGTTGACACAGCCCTCCTGTTCCCCATCGCCTTCCCAGTTCCCTCCATTAACACAGCCTGCCATTTCCTATCTCCTCCTCTCCTCACCCCCTGTCCATTGACACCCCTGCCATTCTCTACCCCTTCCCCACCCTATCTACTCATCCAGTGAACCTGCTGTGTACATTTGCTCCCCTTGCTTTGTGTGTGTGTATCTCTCTCTCTCTGTTCCTCCCTCCGTTGACTCCAGAAAACACCGACCATCTCCCCCCCTCCCCCAACCCACATAAAGCATTTTGTAAGGATGTGGTTCACCTGTCAGGCACACTCCTCTTTCACTGGGCCTCCCGCTGCACTCTCTCAGTATCTGGCTCCCTTCACAGCCCCAGCCTTCTCCATCCTCTCTCGCTCAGCCCACCTTCCTGATAGACAAGCTGAGTTGGTGTCGCTAGAAGGCAGTGCTCCCCTTTTGCTGTGTACTCACTCCTGTTCAGTTTCCCCTCTGTCCCTGACTCAGGCTGTCACTGTCTCTGTCTCTCTCTCGCACACGTGCATTCACCCACTCGCAGAAGACCATAAGACAGAGGAGTGTAGGTAAGGCCATTCGGCCCATCGAGTCCATTCCGCCATTCAATCATGGCTCATAGATATTTCAACTCCACTTCCCAGCATTCTCCCCGTAGCCCTTAATTCCTTGTGACATCAAGGATTTATCAATCTCTGCCTTGAAGACATTCAGCGTCCCGGCCTCCACTGCACTCTGCGCCAATGAATTCCACAGGCCCACCACTCTCTGGCTGAAGAAATGGCTCCGCATTTCTGTTCTGAATTGACTCCCTCTAATTCTAAGGCTGTGTCCACGGGTCCTACCTCCTCGCCTAACGGAAACAATTTCCTAGCGTCCACCCTTTCCAAGCCGTGTATTATCTTGTATGTTTATATTAAATCTCCCCTTAATCTTCTAAACTCCAATGAATGCAATCCCAGGATCCTCAGCCGTTCCTCGTATGCTAGACCAACCATTCCAGGGATCATCCGTGTGAATCTCCGCTGGACACGTTCCAGTGCCAGTATGTCCTTCCTGAGGTGTGGGGACCAAAACTGGACACAGTACTCCAAATGGGGCCTAACCAGAGCTTTATAAAGTCTCAGTAGCACAATGGTGTTTTTATATTCCAACCCTCTTCAGATAAATGACAACATTGCATTCGCTTTCTTAATCATGGACTCAACCTGCATGTTTGCCTTCAGAGAATCCTCGACTAGCACTCCCAGATCCCCTTGTACTTTGGCTTGACGAATTTTCTCACCGTTTAGAAAGTAGTCTATGCTTTTATTCTTTTTTCCAAAGTGCAAGACCTCGCATTTGCTCACGTTGAATTCCATCAGCCATTTCCTGGACCATTCTCCCAAACTGTCTAGATCCTTCTGTAGCCTCCCCACTTCCTCAGTACTACCTGCCTGTCCCCCTAACTTAGTATCATTGGCAAACTTCGCTAGAATGCCCCAGTCCCCTCATCCAGATCATTAATATATAATGTGAACAGCTGTGGCCCCAGCACTGAACTCTGCGGGACACAGCTTGTCACCGGCTGCCATTCCGAAAAAGAACCTTTTATCCCAACTCTCTGCCTTCTGTCAGACAGCCAATCCTCAAACCATACCAGTAGCTCACCTCGAACACCATGGGCCCTCACCTTGCTCAGCAGCCTCCCGTGTGGCACCTTATCAAAGGCCTTTTGGAAGTCTAGATAGACCACATCCACTGGGTTTCCCTGGTCTAACCTACTGGTCACCTCTTCAAAGAATTCCAACAGGTTTGTCAGGCATGACCTCCCCTTACTAAATACATGTTGACTTGTTCTAATCAGACTCTGCTGTCCCAAGAATTTAGAAACCTCACCCTTAATGATGGATTCCAGAATTTTACCAACAACTGAGGTTAGGCTAATTGGCCTATAATTTTCCATCTTTTGTCTTGATCCTTTCTTGAACAAGGGGGTTACAACAGCGATCTTCCAATCATCTGGGACTTTCCCTGACTCCAGTGACTTTTAAGAGATCTCAACCAATGCCTCGGCTATTTCCTCAGCCACCTCTCTCAGAACTTGAGGATGTATCCCATCAGGGCCAGGAGATTTATCAATTTTAAGACCTTTTAGCTTTTCTAGCACTTTGACTTTTGTAATGGCAACCATACTCAACTCAGCCCCCTGACTCCCTTTAATTGTTGGGATATTACTCATGTCTTCCATTATGAAGACTGACGCAAAGTACTTGTTAAGTTCTCCTGCTATTTCCTTATCTCCCATCACTCGGCTTCCAGCATCAGTTTGAGGTGGCCCAATGTCTACTTTTGCCTGTCGTTTTTTCTTTTGTATTGAAAGAAACTTTTACAATCATTTCTAATATTACTGGCTAGCCTCCCTTCATATTTGATCCTCTCCTTCCTTATTTCTCTCTTTGTTATCCTCTGTTTGTTTTTGTAACCTTCCCAATCATCTGATTTCCCACTGCCCTTGACCACTTTATAGGATCTCTCTTCTTTCTTTAATACATTTCTTGACTTCCTTTGTCAGCCAGGGCTGTCTAATACCTCCCCGGATAATCTTTCTTTTCTTGGGGATGAACCTCTGTACAGTGTCCTCAATTATACCCACAACCTCCTGCCATTTTTGCTCTACTGTCTTCCCCGCTAGGCTCTGCTTCCAGTCTATTTTTGTCAGTTCCTCTCTCATGCCCTCATAATTACCTTGATTTAACTGTAACACCATTACATCCGATTTTGCCTTCTCTCTTTCAAACTGCAGACTGAACTCTACCATATTATGATCGCTGCTTCCTAAGGGTTCCCTTCCTTTAAGATCTTTTATAAAGTCTGGTATGCATGCTCTCGCTCTCATGCTCTGTCTGTCTCTCACCCTCACACACGTGCTCTGACTCTGTGTATCGAGAATCTCTCTCACTCTTCTGTCTCTGTGTCGGTCTATCTGTCTGTGTTCCCCTCACACCTCCTTCTGAGAGTGCCAGTGTTTGTGTCTGAGGCTCTCCCTCTCTCTCCCTCACAGGGAAGCAGGCAGGATACTGAAGCAACGCAAAGTTTCCCACCTGAGCCTCGTGAGGACCAGGGTGCAGTGCGATTCTGAAGGCCTGCTGCTGGTGGGTGTTTTACTGACCGTTGCCACCACTTTGATGGAGTTCAGAGTCGAGGTCCGTTGTCACGGAGAAACCTCATCCCTGTGTCAATCTCCAAGCCAATCCCATTGCCCGTCCTGTCCCTGCATCATTCCCAAAATTATCCCAATGCCCCACTCTCACACCATAGCCCTGTATCAATACCCATGCGAAATACAATTCCCATTACCCTGCATCATTTGCCGAGCTGAAATCTCCTCATTCTTTACTCTCAGTTGTTCTCCAGTTCTCTCCTTCTCTTCTCATGTGCTGTTTTGCAACTGTCCCACTATTTCCCATCTTGACTCTTTGCTCTGTCTACAATGATATCCCACTCTCTTCTTGGCCCACAGCGATTGGGCGGGAGTGGGGTGGTGCGGGGGTCTTATCAGGGGTAAACCATGATGTCCAGGTCTCTGGCACAGATTCTGTTCCGGTTTCTCCGAAGGGAAGGTGGAAGAGGAGCCGAGCATTCGTCATTGGGACTCCATAGTTAGGGGGGGCAGATAGGAGTTCCTCCGGGAATGAGAAATCCTCATGGTTGGTGTGTTGCCTCCCACGTGCCAGGCTTCGCGATGTCTCTTATTGTGTTTCTGGTATCCTTGAGGGGAAGGGGGAGCAACCCCTCACGTACTTTAGATGGGTGAGTTTTTTGTCCAGTGTGTGCAGGAGGGTTTCCTGACACAGTATGTAGGTAGACCAACAAAGGGCGAGGTAACATTAGATTTGGTACTGGGTAGTGAACCGGGCCAGGGGTTAGATTTGGAGACCACAATTCGGTTATGTTTACTTTAGTGATGGAATGGGATAGGTATATACCGCAGGGCTAGAGTTATAGCTGAGGGGTTGGGGGAAGGCAATCGTCATGCGATTAGGCAAGAATTAGAATGCATAGGATGGGAAAGGAACCTTTGGACGCAATTGAAATGTGGAGTTTATTCCAGGACCAGCTCCTGCAGGTCCGTGATAAGTATGTATCGGTCAGGCAGGGAAGACATTGTCGAGCACGGGAGCTGTTGTTTACTAAGGAAGTTGACTCTCTTGTCAAGAGGAAGAAGAAGGCTTATGTTAGGGTGAGCTGAGGTGGTTTAGGGCTCTTGAGGGTTACAAGATAGCCAAGAAAGTCCTAAAGAAAGAGCTACGAAGAGCTATGAGAGGACATGAGAAGTCGTTGAATAGAATCAAGGAAAACCCTATGGCTCTCTATTGGTATATCAGAAATAAAAGGATGACTGGAGTAAGATTAGGGTCAGTCAGGTATCGGAGTGGGAACTTGTGTGTGGAGTCAGAGGAGATAGCTAAAGCGCTAAATGAATACTTTTCATCAGTATTCACACTAGAAAAGGTACAATATGGTCACGGAGATTACTAAGATACAGGCTAATAGTCTAGATGGGATTGAGGTGAATCAGGAGGAGGCAATTCTGGAAAGTATGAAAATAGGTAATAGGTGGATGGGATTTATCCTAGGATTCTCTGGGAAGCCAGGGAGGAGATAGCCAAGCCTTTGGCTTTGATCTTTATGTCGTCACTGTTGACAGGACAAGTGTCGGAAGACTGGAGGACAGCAAACATTTTTCCGTTATTCAAGCAGAGGAGTAGATACAACCCTGGAAATGATAGATCTGTGAGCCTTACTTCAGTTGTGGGTCAAGTGTTGGAAAAGTTTATAAGAGAAAGGATTTATAATGATCTGGAACGGAATAAGTTGGTTAGGGATAGTCAACATGATTTTGTGAAGGGTAGGTCGTGCCTCACAAAACTTTGAGAAGGTGAACAGACAGGTGGATGTGGGTAACGTGGTTGATGTGGTGTATGTGGATTTCAGTAAAGCTTTTTTTTAAAAGTTAATTACTGGAGGCTATTGCACAAACTACAGAGGCTTGCAATTGAGAGTGATTTAGTGGTTTGGATCAGAAATTGGCTAGCTGAAAGAAGACGATGGGTGGTAGCTGATAGGAAATATTCATCCTGCAGTTCAGTTGCTAGTGGTGTATCACAAGGATTGGCTTTGGATCAACAATTGTTTGTCACTTATTAAAATGATCTGGATGAGGGCATAGAAGGATGGGTTAGGAAATTTATGGATTAGAGGTGCTGGAAAAGCACAGCAGTTCAGGCCGCATCTGCAGTCATTGTTTTTACCTAAGAAATTTATGGATGACACGACTTCTGGTGAAGTTGAGGATAGAGCTGAAGAATGTTGCCGGTTACAGAGGGACAGAGGTAAGCTGTAGGGCTGTGCTGACAGGTGGCAAATGGAGTTTAATGCAGAAAAGTGTGAGGTGATCCCTTTTGGAAGGAGTAACAGGAATGCAGAGGGCCGAGGTAATGGCAAGAATCTTGTTCGTGTGGATGAGCAGAGCTATCTCGGTGTCCACGTGGGCAGATCTCTGAAAGTAGTCACCCAGGTCGATCGGGTTGTTAAATTAAGGATTGATAGCTTTTATTGGTAGGGGAATTGCGTTTTGGAACCATGGCGTCACGCTGCAGTTGTACACAACTCTGGTGCAGCCCAGTTGGAGAATTGCGTACAGTCCTGATCACAGCACGACAGGAAGAATACGCGAGCTTTGTAAAGGGTTCCGATGAGATTGACAAGGATGTTGTCTGGTATGGAGGAAAGGTCTTATGAGCGGGACTTGAGGCTGTTTTCGTCAGAGAAGAAGATTCGGAGCTGGCTTAATGAGGACATATCATTCAGCAGAGGGTGGACAGTGAGAGCCTTTTCTCCTCAGAGGGCGTTGGTTAGCACGACGGACATATCTTTAAATTGAGGGCTGAGAGATGTGAGAGGTAGTTTCTTTACTCAGAGAGTAGTAGGGGTGTGGAATGCTCTGCCTGCAACAGTAATAGTCTTGCTAACTTTAAGGACATTTAAATAGTCACTGGATAGACATACAAATGCGAAAGGAATAGTGTAGTTTTGATGGGCTTCAGATTGGTTCCACAGGTGAGCACAACATTGAGGGGTGAAGTACCTGGACTGCACTGTCATGCTCTACCTTCCATATTACAGACTGACTAGCTCTCGTATCTCCCATATTACCTTCTTTATCTTCTCTCCTGTTCTTGGTAAATAGAAGTAAGGAGAATCCAAAGAGATTTTACAAATACATTAAGGACAAAAAGTTAACGAGGGAGAGAATAGGGCCCCACAAAGATCCGCAAGGCGGCATTGGTGTGGAGCTGCAGAAAATGGGGGAGATATTAAACGAGTATTTTGCATCAGTATCTACTGTGGAAAAGGACATGGAAAATACAGAATGTAGGAAATAGATGGTGACATCTTGCAAAATGTCCAGATTACAGAGGAGGAAGTGCTGGATGTCTTGAAACACATAATGTTGGATAAATCCCCAGAACCTGATCAGGTGTACCCGTGAACTCTGTGGGAAGCGAGAGAAGTGATTGCTGGGCCTCTTGCTGAGATATTTGTATCATCGATAGTCACAGGTGAGGTGCTGGAAGACTGGAGGTTTGCAAACGCGGTGCCACTGTTTAAGAAGGGCGGTAAAGACAAGCCAGGGAATTAGAGACCAGTGAGCCTGACCTCAATGGTGGGCAAGTTGTTGGAGGGAATCCTGAGGGACAGAATGTACATGTATTTGGAAAGGCAGGGGCTAATTAGAGATAGTCACCATGGCTTTGTGCGCGGGAGTCATGTCTCACAAACTCGATTGAGTTTTTTGAAGAAGTAACAAAGAGGATTGATGAGGGCAGAGTGGTTGATATGACCTATATGGACTTCAGTAAGGCGTTCGACAAGCTTGCCCATGGGAGACTGGTTAGCAAGGTTAGATCTCACGGAATACAGGGAGAATTAGCCATTTGGATACAGACCTGACTCAAAGGGAGAAGACAGAGGGTGGTGCTGGAGGGTTGTTTTTCAGACTGGTGGCCTGTGACCAGTGGAGTGCCACAAGAATTGGTGCTGGGTCCTGTACTTTTTTGTCATTTACATAAGTGAATTTGGATGTGAACATAAGAGGTACAGTTAATAAGTTTGCTGATGACACCAAAGTTGGAGGTGTAGTTGAAAATGAAGTTTAATTCAGATAAATGTGAGGTGTTGGATTTTGGGAAAGCAAATCTTAGCAGGACTTCTACACTTAATGGTAAGGTCATAGGGAGTGTTGCTGGACAAAGAGACCTTGGAGTGCAGGTTCATAGCTCCTTGAAAGTGGAGTCGCAGGTAGATCGGATAGTGAAGAAGGCGTTTGGTATGCTTTCTTTCATTGGTCGCAGTATTGAGTACAGGAGTTGGGAGGTCACGTTGCGGCTGTACAGGAAGCTGGTTAGGCCACTGTTGGAACACTGCGTGCAATTCTATCAGAAAGATGTTGTGAAACTTGAAAGGGTTCAGAAAAGATTTACAAGGATGTTGCCAGGGTTGGAGGATTTGAGCTACAGGGAGAGGCTGAAGGGGATGGGGCTGTTTTCCCTGGAGCGTCGGAGGCTGAGGGGTGACCTTATAAAGGTTAAAAATCATGTGGGGTATGGATATGATAAACAGACACAGTCTTTTCCTTGTGGTGGGGGAGTCCGGAACTAGAGGGCACACGTTTAGGTTGAGAGGGGAAAGATATAAAAGAGACCTAAGTGGCAACGATTTCACACAGAGGGTGGTACGTGTATGGAATGAGCTGCCAGAGGAAGTGGTAGAGGCTGGTACAATTACAACACTTAAAAGGTATCTGGATGAGTATATGAATAGGAAGGGTTTGGAGGGATATGGACCAGGTGCTGGCAGGTGGAACTAGATTGGGTTGGGATATCTGGTCGGCATGGACGGGTTGGACCGAAAGATCTGTTTCCGTGCTGTACATCTCTATGACTCTCCCGAGGTAACTCTTACTCACGCAGGCGGATAAAGTTAAAAAAAAATCACACAACACCAGGTTGTAGACCAACAGGTTTATTTGGAAGCACTAGCTTTCCGGTGCACTGGCCCTTCATCGGGTGGTCGACCAGGTCTGTTTAAACCTGCTGGGATCTCTCGTACATCAAATCTGTTTAGGGCTGTGCAAATCTATTCACACGTTTTGCGAGTATTACTGACCTTAGACATCTTGCTGACTGTTATCACGAGACATGTACTTTCACCCCAGGGAGGGAGAGAACTGATCCATTTTGTCTGTATACCACTCGCCTAGGGCAGCAGCACACCGTACGTGCATCCCCGAGCCTGGGGAGACAGCTGACTGACCGGACTGTGCGTCTATCAGTCTCCCTGGCATCACTGTGAATCCATCACCAGCTTGGAGGCGAGAGCAGCCATGCACCATGTGGGTGCGTCACTCACCCTGAGGAGAGAGCATCCTGACCGCACTGTATTTTTCTCACTGCCTCATGGGAGACTGACTCCCTTGTGCATGTGTCAGTGACTCCAGCGACAGAGCAGACTGACCCGGCTGGTTTTGGTATCCGTGAACCTGGAAAGAGGAGACTGACCCCTCTGGGTGCATTTGCCTTGATCCCGGTTAGTGAAAACACTAACTCCACAGTTGTGTGCATCACAGACTCTGGGGAGAGAGCAGGCTGACCCCACTGTGCATGTCACTAAACTTAGACAGGGAGACAGGGACCAGACTGAGCCCACTAGGTACATATCACTGACTCCATCGACATAACAGACTGACCCATCTGTGGATGCATCACTCTCTCTGCGAAACATGCATACATAACGCACTGTGTGGACATCACTGGCTCTGAAGACAGATCATACTGACCCAACCTGTCGACTTTGGGGGAGACAGCAGACTGACGCCTTTGTTGGCAATGTGACTGTCTCTGGCAAGTATCACTGAACTGCGGAGATAGCAGACTGAACCTTATATATGTGTGCATACTTTGACTCCTGGGAGACAGCAGACAGACCCCACTTAGTGAGTGTGCCTGACACCAGCGAGAGGGCAGATTGACCCCACATGGTGCTCTCCCCCCCCGGGGAGAGAGAGAGCTCATGGACCCCATTGTGTTTGTGTGTGTGTGTGTCACAGATCTCATGGGGTGAGTGAGCTGATCCCTCTGTGCATGTATCACTGACCCTGGGGCAAGTGCAGACTAAGCGCAGTGTGTGTGTGGATTACAGACACTGTGTGGAGAGAGCAGACTGATCTCTGACCTCGGGGTGAAATAGACTGAAACCACAGTCTGTGCGTCACTAACTCCGGGGAGAGAACAGTGAGAAGGCACTGTGTGTGGATCTTGACCAGGGGAGTGAGCAGACTGACCCAACTGTGAATGTATCACTGATCTCCGGGAGAGAGCAATCTCACCCCTCTGTCTGCATATCACTGACTCAGGGCTAAAGCACATTTACCCCAATAATTATGCAGCATTGACCCCGGGGAGAGAGTGGAATGACTCCACTGAATGTTGGTTCATTGACCCCAGGGATATGGCGAACTGACCACGTTGTGTGTTTATCACAGACTCTGGGAAGAGAGCAGACTGATGCTACTTTGTCCCCTGATGAGAAGTCCCCGGACTCGAGTGTTTGGACATCACTGTACCCGGACAGACAGTAGACTGTTCCCACTGTGTGTTTTTCCACTGGTCCCAAGCAGAGAGCAGATTGACCCCACTGTTCGTATGTCACTGACCCCAAACTGCGTGTGCGTCGCTAACCGTGGGAGGGCAGAGCTGACTGACACCACTGCGTGTGTGTCGCTGATCCTGTTGGAGAGCGCGGACTGACCCTTCTGTGTGTGGATCACTGACCTTGGGGCGAGTGTAGACTTACCCCAATGTGTGCACATCATGGTCCACGCGGAGATAGCAGACTGACCCCTCTATGTGTGTGTGCATTACTGACCCGGTGGTGAGACCAGACTGGTGACCTTAAGTCTGGATCTCGGACCCCAGGGAACAGATTGAATCCCGTGTGTGTGTGTGTGTTAGTTAGTAACCTCGGGGAGAGGGCAGTCTGAAGGCATGTGTGTGTGTATTTTGACTAAGTGCAGAAACCAGACTTACCCAACCACTGATCCCAGGGAGAGAGAGCAGTCTCACCCCTCTGTGTGTATATCACTGACTTCGGAGACAGAGCACAATGACCCCGTTGTGATATTTATGTACCTCTGATCCAGGGATAGAGCGGACTGATCCCACTGTGTATGTATGACCCCCGAGAAGAGAACAGACTGAAACTAATTGGTGTGTGCAACTGTCCCCTTTCGAGAGCAGACTGACCCGAGTGTTTGTACTTAGCTGTCCCCAGACAGAGAGTAGAGTGACCCCACTGTGTGTTTATCATTGACGCCCTAGGAGAGAGCAAAATGAGGCCACTGGGTGTGTATCCCAGGCAGACAGTAGGGTGAACCCACTGTGTGCGACAGCAGGAGAGAACAGGCTGAATCAATTGCATGTTTATCGTTGACGCAGAGGAGACAGCACACTGACTGCCATGTGTAGATGTCGCTAACCTTGGGAAGAAAGCGGGCGGACTGAACTGTGTGTATCACTGATGCAGGGGAGAGCAGACTGGCGTCATTGTGTGAGTATCACTGACCCCATTGAGAGAGCCTATCGAGTGTGTATCATTGACCCAGGGGAGAAGGCACTCTGTGAGTGTCAACGATTCCAGGGAGAAAGCAGACTGTCCCCACTGTCCGTGTATCAATGATTAGATTACTTACAGTGTGGAAACAGGCCCTTCGGCCCAACAAGTCCACACCGACCCGCCGAAGCGCAACCCACCCATACCCATGCCCCTTACCTAACACTACGGGCAATTTAGCATGGCCAATTCACCTGACCTGCACATCTTTGTGACTGTGGGAGGAAACCGGAGCACCCGGAGGAAACCCACGCAGACACGGGGAGAACGTGCAAACTCCGCACAGTCAGTCACCTGAGGCGGGTCTCTGGCGCTGTGAGGCAACAGTGCTAACCACTGTGCCACCGTGCCGCCCACAAACAGTTATAGTGGAAATATGTTGCAAATAGGTAAGATTTAGGATGCATACGACGGGGAAGGAAACTGCAGGGTATGGGCACAACTGAAATGTGGAGCTAGTTCAAGGAACAGATTCTGCGTGGCCTTGATAAGTATGTACCTGCCAGGCAGGGAGGAAGTTATTGAGCGAGGGAACTGTGATTTATGAAAGAACATAATCGTATTTCAAGAGGAAGAGGGAACACTTATGTAAAGATGAGACGTGGAAAATCAGTTAGAGCACTTGAGTGTTCCAAGTTCGCCAGGGAATACTGAAAAAAAAGAGCTAAGAAAAACCAGAAGAGGGCATGAGAAATCTTTGGCAGGTAGGATCAAGGAAAAGCCTAACGCTTTCTATCAGCATGTAGCAATGACAGAATGACGAGTGTAAGAGTAGGCCCCATCAAGGACAGTAGTGGGATGTCGTGCATAGAGTCCAAAGAGATAAGAGAGGGGCTAAATGGATCTTTTGTCAGTATTCACACAGGTAAAAAAGACAATTTTGTCGAGGAGAATACGGAGATCTAGGCTGTTCGGTAGACGGGATTGTGGTTTAAAGGAGGAGGTGTGAGCAATTCTGGAAAGTGTGGAAATGGATAAGCCATCTGTGCCGGATGGGAGTCATCCTAGAATTCGCTGGGAAGCCAGGGAGGAGACTGCAGATGCTTTGGCTTTAATCTTTATGCCGCCATTGTCTACAGGAATAGTACCAGAAGGCTGGAGGATCACAAATGTTCACGAAGGGGTATAGCGATAACTATGACAATGATGGACCTGTGAGCCTGACTTCGGTTGTGGGTAAAGCGTTGGGAAGGAGTTTCGGATGTGGGATTTATAATCATCTCGAAAGGTGATTCGGAATAGTCAACACGGTTTTGTGTGGGCCCGTTCGTGCCCCACAAACCTTATTGAATTCTTTGAGAAGGTGACCATACCGGTGGATGGGAGTAAACTGGTTGATATGGGGTGCATATAGATTTCAGCGAAGTGTTTGATACGGTTCCCCACGGTAGACTATTGCACAAAATACGGACGCGTGGGATTGAAGGTGATTTCGTGATTTAGATCAGAGGTTGTCTGGCTGAAATAAGACACAGGGTGTTAGTTGATGGGAAATGTTCATGCAGGAGTGGTGTATCGCAAGGCTCTCTTTTGGGGCCACTTACTGTTAGTTATTTTTAGAAACGACCTGTTTGAGGGCGTAGAAGGATGGGTTAGTGAATTGATGGATGGCACAAAGGTCGATGGAGTTGTGGACAATGCAGAAGGATGCTGCAGGTTACAGAGGGACATGGGTAAGCTGCAGAGCTTGACTGTGCGTTTGCAAATGGAGTTTAATGCGGAAAAGTGTGAGGTGATTCACTTTCAAAGGAGTAACAGGAATAGACTGGGCTAAAGATAAGATTCGTGGTAACGTGCATGAGCCGGGGAATCTTAGTGTCCATGTGCATAGATCTCTGATTGATCTCGATGGATCACCAGCCAGACTGATACAGTTATCAAGGCGGCGCCCGGTCTGTTCACTTTTATTGGGAGAGGGATTGAGTCTCGAAGCCAAGAGGTCATGTTGAAGCTGTACAAAACTCTGGTGTGGAATATTGTGCACAGTTCTGGTTACCGCATTATAGGAAGGATGTGAAAGCATTGGAAAAGATGCAAAGGGGATTTACCAGGATGTTGCCTGGTGAGGAGGGAAGGGTGAGGAAAAGTGGATGACTTGAAGTTGTTTTCTTTACAGAGAAGAAGGTTAAGAGGGGACTTAGTAGAGGCATACATGATCAGAGGATTACCTAGGGTAGACAGTGTGAGGTTTTTTTTTCCTTAGATAGTGATGGCTAGCAGGAGGGATCATAACCTGGAATTGAGGGGTGATCGATACAGGACAGATGCCAGAATTAGGTTCTTTACTCAGAGTACTAAGGGCGTGGAACGCCTTGCCTGAAATAGTAGTAGACTCGCCAACTTCAAGGGCATTTAGATGGACATTGGATACATACATGGATGATCATGGGATAATGGAGGTGAGGTGAGCTTCAGATCAGTTTCACAGGTCGAGGGCCGAAGGGCTTGCACTGCGCTGTACGGTTCTGTGTTCTAACAGACAGTAAGGTGCTTGGGGTCCGTAATACCCAAAGTACAGTGAGGTCAGTCTGCTCCATTCTTGGAGTCAGTGAAGCACTGACAATTGGTTCAGGCTGCTCTATCCTCAGGGCCAGTGATACTGACAGAGTTGCACCTTTCTGATCTCCCCATGGGGTCAGTGATCCACATGCAATGGGTCCATTTGGCTTGCTCTTCAGGATCAGTTAAACATGCACATTGGTGTCAGTCTTACACATGTGGTGGGGTTTTTCTGAACTCTCCTCATGATCAGTTGTACCTACGCAATGCTGTACTTTCACATGTGTCAGTAATACACACAGTGAGGCGTTTTTTTCTGATGTCTCTCAGGGTCAGTAATACACAGGTACAAGGGTCAGTCTACTCTCTGTCCAAGATGTTGTAACAAAAAAAGGGCGGCACGGTGGCACAGTGGTTAGCACTGCTGCCTCACAGCACCAGAGACCTGGGTTCAATTCCCGACTCAGGCGACTGACTGTGTGGAGTTTGTACGTTCTCCCCGTGTCTGCGTGGGTTTCCGAATTGTGGTCACTATCAGCACAGTGATCACCTACCTCCAAATCTAATACGTGGCCCAGCTCACTCCCCAATACCAAATCCAATGTGGCCTCACCTCTTGTTGGCCTGTGTCAGGTAAATCTCCTGCACATATTGGACGAGAACTGACCCATCTAAGGATAGCCTTTCCAGTCAATATTAGGAAAGTTGAAGTCCCCATAACAACGACCCTGATACTTTCGCTGCTATCCACAATCATCTTTGCAATCCTTTTTTTGTACATCTCTGGAACTATTCGGAGGCTTATAGAAACCACCCCCCCACAAAAAAAGGGTGATCTCTCCTTTACAGTTTTCCAACCTCAGCCCATACTACCTGAGTAGTGAGTTCTCATCAAGCGTCCTTTCTGCCACCATAATACAATGCTTAACTAACAATGCCACGCCTCCCTCTCTTTTGCTGTTCTTACTGAAACATCTCAACCCCGGAACCTGCATTCCTATCCCTGTTCTGTCCATGTCTCCGAAATGGCCACGAGTTGGAAGTGCCAGCCCATGCTGCAAGTTCACCCACCTTATTCCGGACGCTCCTGGCATTGAAGTCGGCACACTTCAAACCACCTTCCTGACTGGCGGTACACGCCTGCGACCTTGAAGCGTTATTCATGACCTCACTACTCTCACATCCTGTACTCTGCAGCTCCAATTCACCCTCCCTGGTGAATTAGTTTAAACCCTCCCGAAGAGCAGTAGCAAATTTCCCCCCAAGGATATTGATACCCCTCTGGTAGACCATCCCTTCTGTAGAGATCCCACATACCCCAGCATGAGCCCAATTATCCAGGTGGCTGAATCCCTCCCGCCTGCCTCATCCCTGTGGCCACATGCTCGATTGCTCTCTCTCCCTCTTGCTCGCGTTGCTAGCACGTGGCATGGGTAACAAACCAGAGATACCAACTCTGCTTGTTCCAGCTCCAAGCTTCCACCCTCGCTGCCTGAATTTCTGCCTTAATTCCCCATCCCTTTTCCCACCTATGTGGTTGGTCCCTTCGTGGACAATGACTTGGGGCTGCTCCACCCTCCCCTTCACGGATCCTTAAAGCACAGTCTGAGACATCACGGACCCTGACACGTGGGAGACAGCATATCAACCACGAGTCTCTCTTCATTCCCACAGAATCTGCTCACTCTCCACCTAACTATGGAGGTCAACATACACAATATGTGCATGTTGACCTTGGCGAGAGAGCAAACTCACCCTATTGTGTATGCATCACTGATCTTGGATAAAGATAGGTTGAATCGCCATTTCGGGCATGAGCCCTTCTTCAGGAATCCTTCAGGAATCATTCCTGAAGAAGGGCTCATGCCCGAAACGTCGATTCTCCTGCTCCTTGGATGCTGCCTGACCTGCTGCGCTTTTCCAGCAACACATTTTCAGCTCTGATCTCCAGCATCTGCAGTCCTCACTTTCTCCTAAGGTTAGGTTGACTCCAGTGGGTGGAGAGATCACTGACCTCGGGAAGAACAGAATAATACCACTGTTTGTGCATCACTGATCTCGAGGCGAGAGCATAATGACCACACCGTGTGTGCATTACCGATGCTGGGGAGAGCGCGGACTCAGCCCTCTCTGTGTATATCACTGAACCCATGGGGAGACCATACTGCACCGCTGTGTATTTATCACTGAATCTGGGGAGATGGGAAAGCTGATCCCATTGCATGTTTATCACTGAATGTGGAAATAAAGCAGACTCACCCACTGTGTGTCAGCATTACTGACACCGGGATAATTCCCAAATGACGTCACTATATGTGTATTACTGATCCCCAGGAGAGAGCGAACTTACTTTGTTGGTCTTGTGTGTGTCACTGACTCTGGGGTGAGAGTATATTGACCCCACTGTGTGTGTTTTGTTGACCCTCGTGAGAGCACACTGACCCTATGGTGTGTGTATCTCTAAGCCTGGGCAACAGCAGAAATCCTGTAGGAGAGATCATATTGAACCCTCTGTATCTATGTATCACTGACCATGGGAACAGAGCAGACTGATCCTACTGGGTCAAGATTAGAGTGGTGCTGTAAAAGCACAGCAGGTTGGGCACATCCGAGGAGCAGGAAAATCGAGGTTTCGGGCGGGTGCCCTTCCTCATCTCTGCCCTGATCCAAATGTGTGCATCATTGACACTGGAGACAGTGCAGAATGACCCACTCTGTGTCTACCAATGGCTCTGACACAGAGCAGACTGACTTCATTGAGTGTTTAGTACTGAGAGCTGGACTACAGCAGAATGACCACACTGTGAGCGTATCATTAACAGTCAGAGCTCACTGACCCCTTGGCGTGTGCATTCTTGACCCTGGAGAGGGAGAAAATTGACCTCAATGTGTGTGTGTATCACTGATCCCGGTGAGAGAGAGCAGACTGACCCCACTGTATTTGCCTCACTGACCCCAGTGAAGACTGTAGGCTGACGCCGGAGGGAGCAAACTTTCGTCAATGCCTGTGTATCACTGACTCTGGGGAGAGTGTAGAATGATCCCACTGTCTGTGTGTCACTGAGCCCCGGTACAAATGCAGACTGAAGCCACCGTATATGTATCACTGTCCCTGGGGAAAGACAGCAGACACCACTGTGTGTGTATCACTGACCTCGGGGAGTGAACTGATGGACCCCACTGTGAACTGATGGACCCTGAGGCGATTGCAGACAAACTTGCCTGAGTTTGTATCACTGACCCTGCTGAGAGACGGACTGGTAGCCATGTGTGTGTCTCACTGAAAATGATACAAAAGTAGAGAGAACTCAATCTGTGCACATCACTGATCCCAGGGAGACATCTGTCTGACTCCTTTCCCCCGTTCATGTCACACTGAGCCAGAGGAGAGAACAGACTTAGGCCACTGGGTGTTTTATCACTGAACCTGGAAGAAGATAGACCGAGTTGAAAATGTGTTGCTGGAAAAGCGCAGCAGGTCAGGCAGCATCCAAGGAGCAGAAGAATCAATGTTTCGGCCATGAGCTCTTCTTCAGAAATGAGAAGAGTGTGCCAAGCAGGCTAAGATTAAAGGTAGGGAGGAGGGACTTGGGGAAGGGGCGTTACAAATGCAATAGGTGGAAGGAGGTCAAGGTGAGGGTGATAGGTCGGAGTGGGGGTGGGAGCGGAGAGGTCAGGAAGAAGATTGCTGGTTAGGAAAATGGTGCTGAGTTCGAGGGATTTGACTGAGACAAGGTGGGGTGTGGAGGGGAAATGAGGAAACTGGAGAAATGAGTTCATCCTTTGTGGTTGGAGGGTTCCCAGGCGGAAGATGAGGTGCTCTTCCTTCAGCCGTCGTGTTGCTATGGTCTGGCGATGGAGGAGTCCAAGGACCTGCATGTTTTTGGTGGAGTGGGAGGGGGAGTTGAAATTTTGGGGTGGTTGGGTTGGTTGGTGCGGGTGTCCCAGAGGTGTTCTCTGAAACGTTCTGCAAGGAGGCGGCCTGTCTCTCCAATATAGAAGGGGCCACATCGGGTGCAGCGGATGCAGTAAATGATGTGTGTGGAGGTGCAGGTGAACTTGTGGCGGATATGGAAGGATCACTTGGGGCCTTGGAGGGAAGTAAGGGGGGAGGTGTGGGCGCAAATTTTGCATTTCTTGCGGTTGCAGGGGAAGGTGCCGGGAGTGGAGATTGGGTTGGTGGGGGGTGCGGATCTGACGAGGGAGTCATGGAGGGACTGGCCTTTTCGGAAAGCTGATAGGGGAGGGGAGGGAAATATATCTCTGGTGTTGGGTTCTGTTTGGAGGTGGCAGAAATGACGATGAAAAACTTTCATGTACTTGCCCCCACACTCTGGGTTGCTCAACTGTTCCAGAATCTTCCATCGGCCTCCGAAATCACTCTAGCACCATGACCCAGGACAACACAGAAGATAGACCGACCCCATTTTGCATGCATATCACCTGCCCGTGTACGTTCATGAACTTTATCTTGTCTCTCTTTCTGAACCCATGGGAAAGTGAATTGCACTGATCTTGACTTGGAAATGGTTTCTCTGTTTTGAACAGTTATTCATTGATTAATCAATTTTAGTAACAGAGGAATTGGATATCTGAACGCATCCCTCACCTGATGCCTGAACTTGGTCAATGTTCCAGCGTAAATACAAACATTTGTGCAGTAACTCGTGAGTTGGCAGATGTAACCAATCTCCCGCACAAAATAGTGCAGAAATATGAACTTGTGACCCAGTAGCCACGCCCGGTTCCATATTGAATACAGCATAATGATTGCCCATGACAGTACGAAGTTGGCCGAGATGAAAAACAGTAAAATTAGGGATTTTCTTCGACTTTCCATTTTTGGCTCTGTGCTGTTGTTCCTGCTGCTGAGTGCCCAGAGTCTCTCACGGACTCTATTGGCCATTAAGATATGTCTGACACATAAAGCATTGAACAGAACAGTAAAAAGAATTGCCAAACACGGTGTGAGAAGATGATGACTGATTTCGACTATTCCCCAGAATTTAGATAATATAAGGCCCGATCTTAACTCACAAAACCAAGGGAGGTTCTTTAGCCGATACTGACCCGTTAACATAAAATACCAACAAGTATTCTTTAAACAGCTCAGTATTGTCACCATTCCCAAAATGACAGATGCAATTTCCTCGGTGCAATATTTACGTTTCAGTTTCTGGCAACAGATGGCCACAAATCGATCAAAGGTGAAAGCAACAATGAACCAGACAGAACAGTCCGTGGCTGCATGGACAAGAACGGTGTGGATGTTGCAAAGAGGGAGGGACTTCACAAACTGAAATTCTTTCACGTAAACAATTGGAATATGCCTCAGAATCAGGTCAAAAATGTTGACCAGTAGATCCGCCACTGCCATGTACACCAGATACTGGGTAACACATTTGGATAGACCACATTGATCCCGTGAGAGGATTGCAATCGCCATTATGTTAACTGTGAGAAAGAGCAACAAAACCTGAAAATTATACATGAGTTGCAGAGCAAACATACCATCTGACAATGTATAGAGGAGCACAGTCTTAGAATTAAGGGGACACCCATGAAAGACTGAAATGGGGATGTTTTGCTTCTCTCAGAGGTTGTGTGTTTTGGAATTCCTTGCTACAGGAAGTTGTGCCAGCCAGAATCCTTGTGGATATTTACACCATTCTGGATTTGAAATGTGAACCATACTTCGGTCTCCAAATATGCTCCCCTAAAGAAGAATCATGCTGGAGCCGAAAAAAGACTGTACAGGGTACATCAAGGAAGGATGTTTGCAATGAACTGGAGATCGGGTGGGGTGAGGTTTTGCGGCGGGTGGGGGAAGTGTTGATAATAGTCTAAGGACACACCGAAGCACTTAGATGAAACGTTATCTCTGATTTCCTCTCTGTCTACAGATGCTGCCAATCTGCTGAGATTCTAGAAGGTTTGTCCTGACGTTATGTGTGTTAATGGCCCAAGGGGAACACCGACTGGTGTCAGCGAGCGTGTCATTGACGGCAATTTACCAACACTTAGCCGATGATGGAAAGCAGACTGGTGGGGTGTGATCAGACAGGAACATCAATGCCGGTGCTTTTGATGTATTGAAACAGCACCACCTAGTGGTGCAGCTTGTTCCTGCAACCTATGCAATCATTGCCAAAGCTGGGATAGATTTCTAACGTGTATCATGTGGACTGACAGGAGGCCAAGATGATATCGGCATGAGAAACCTCTGGCTGAAAACATTTGCGCACGCTTCAGACTTTTTTCTGTCACCATGTGCAAGGGCTCCGTCATATTGTGACATTTGTCAAGCTCCATCCTTCAGTTCCAAGTTAAATTATCTGCCATCATTTACACCTGCATGTCCTGAATCTCAACTGTTGCTTTGAGGATGCTTCAACTCGGCCAACCACAAGCTACTGGCGCTGTTTGGGTCGCAAGTTCAGGATCGGTGTCTCTTCACCAAGTCTGTACTTGCCTTGCCTCGGTATGCTTGTTCCTGCTCATGGCAAGCTCTGCTGAACGTCTGCTTTAAACAAGGCTGACCCCCCCCACACCCTGCTTTGATGGGAGGATGAGGGAACATACTTTGTGTGCGCACACTGTCACTTACCTTTTGGAGTTCTATGTTTTAAAACTTTTCAAAACTCCAACAGGAACAAGCCTATTCTGACTAACATTTCATCAGCAGCCAAACTGCCATTGCTGTTATCTTTCCAGCGTTTTGTATAACTACGATGTAGCCTCCACACTTTTTTGAGTTAAGTTCCCCTCAAAATAAATGCTGAACATTCTACCTTTCTGGTCACCACATAACAGGGACGATGTGGGCGCTTTGGAAAGGGGACAGAAAACGTTTACCAGGAAGCTGCCTGGATTAGAAGATATGAGCTTTAAGGAGATGCAAAAAAAAACCCAATTGCGTTGTTTTCTCTGACCGGTGCAGGCTGAGGGGAGACGAGAAAAGTCCAGAATGCTATAAAATGCTGATAGTCAGAATCTTTATCCCAGAGTTGAAATGTTTAAAACTAGGGGGAAGCATAAGATGAGAGGCAGAAAGTTTCAAGCAGATTTGAGGGGGGCACGTTTATTTATGCAGAGAGCTGTAGGAGTGTGGAACGTGCTGCCAGGGTCCTGGTGGAGGCAAATAAGTAGGAACAAGGCAGACACGTTTACATAAGCACATGAACATGCAAGAATGGAAGAATATGCACCAATGGCAGGCAGAAGGGATTGGTTTAATTTGGTGTCCTATTTCAGTACAATATCGCGGGCTGGGTGGCCTGTTCCTGTGCCGTACTGTTTTAGGTCCTATGTTTTTTTCCCAGTTGCTTACTTTTCCTGCCCCCATTTGCGATTCAGGCAGAGGGACAACTTGATTGCACAACGCAGAGTTTTGCGTTCTGATCACACTTCAATGGTGTTAATGGGGGAAGAAGCAGGAATGTGGAGTTGAGGGTGATCAGATCAGCCACGACCTCGTTGAATAGCAGACCAGAGTTGTTGGGCCAAATACTTTATTTCTGCTCCTATGTCTTGTGGTCTCGTCGAAACAAATTTCATTTTGCTTTCATTTGGATTCAGATTCCCTGATCATCATTGCAGTGGAGCATTGCCTCTTTGGAATGATTATGTGCAGAATGATTAGGGTGGGTTTACTTTGTGCACAATTGCTCGAAAACAGCATTTGTTTTATCTGCATCCTTTAAAAAGAAATAGGAGTAACACAGGTCCTTGATATAGTACTGCATGTAAGGCTTACCCACCACAGAAACTGACAGTTGCACTGGTCAGCAGAATATTGGGGGCGGCACGGTGGTACAGTGGTTAGCACTGCTGCCTCACAGCGCCAGAGACCTGGGTTCAATTCCCGACTCAGGCGACTGACTGTGTGGAGTTTGCACGTTCTCCCCGTGTCTGTGTGGGTTTCCACCAGGTGCTCCGGTTTCCTCCCACAGTCCAAAGATGTGCAGGTCAGGGTGAATTGGCCATGCTAAACTGCCCGGAGTGTTAGGTAAGGGATAAATGTAGGGGTATGGGTGGGTTGCGCTTCGGCGGGTCGGTGTGGACTTCTTGTACCGAAGGGCCTGTTTCCACACTGTAAGTAATCTAATTGATGAAGGAAAGCGGAATGTATAGCTGAAGTATCTCCTGTCAATAATAAACCTCCCTCTGGGACCAGGGTGCAGCCTCCACATCTGTCAGGTTGGACCTTCTGTGTCCATGAAGAAATGGCTCTCCTTCCACATTCTACTCTCTGGGCCCTTATAATTCTGATCATGTCCAAACTCGCCTCTCTAATTCTGGCGTCATCCCCATGCACAGCCTCAATTTATATGAAAGACCTCGATCGTGGAATGGGGAGAGCAATGTCAGAGTTTGTCTCTCAATTTGGGAGAATTATAAACTGTGTGGTGGACGGTGCGGAATTCTAAAGGGGCATTGACAATTTGGCGGACAGGACAGATGTAGCATAGGTGCGGTTCCGCCTACAGTGTTGGACCTGCCTTCGGTAGCCGTGGAGAAATGTTTTGAAATTGTGCTCTGGCCCTCCTCGTTGCCGTCTCCCAATTAAAATTCCACCTATCCATCACCGTCTGCTCCATTCAGGCATTCCTTAAAACAAAAGCAGTAGGAAGGGAGGAAAACCTTGCAGAACTTCTTGCCTTACCCGCCATTGAATCCGACCGTGGCGAATCTCATCTCAGACTTAACTCCACTTTCTTGCTCACTTCCTTCAACAAGTTACCAACTAGAAATCAGTCCATCTTCTCCTTCCTTATATTTCATGTGCAAAATTCGACTAGACTATGTGGTAATGGATTCCACGCACCAGTGACCACTGAGAGAAGCATTATACAAGATGATTATGGGTTTAGATAGAGTTGACCATGAGAACCTTTTTCCATGTATGGAGTCAGCTATTACGAGGGGGCATAGCTTTAAATTAAGGGGTGGTAGGTATAGGACAGATGTTAGGGGTAGGTTCTTTACTCAGCGAGTCGTGAGTTCATGGAATGCCCTGCCAGTAACAGTGGTGGACTCTCCCTCTTTATGGGCATTTAAACGGGCATTGGATAGGCATATGGAGGATAGTGGGCCAGTGTAGGTTAGGTAGGCTTGGATCAGTGCAACATCGTGGGCCGAAGGGCCTGTACTGTGCTGTATTTTTCTATGTTTTATGTTCATTATTTTTCTCATTTCTGTTTTGAAATTCATACCTCTTATCCCAAAACTGTGACCTGATGAAATATCTTCTGCATCAATCAGTGTTGATCTTAGAGACCTCAATATGATCTCCTGGCTTTCTGTTTAACACCAACGTACAGGTCAAACTTCTCTTCTAGAGAATCAATTGAGTGAAGCTCCTCTGAACTGCCTCAAATACAACGACCCCCTTCCTCAAATTAGGGATCAAACTAATGCGCAATAGTCCAGGCGAGTTCTTACTCATACCTTGCACAGTAGCAGTCACATCACCTTACTTTCATATGCTGTTACTTTAGAGAGAAATGAAAAAAAAACTTGTTTTCCTTCCATCCCGCTATTCGCCATCCCTGTTTCTTTTGATTCATGCACATAGCCACGCAGACCTCTCTGCAGCAAAGTGCTCTAAAGCTTAGATGGCTGGACCGTGGTGCTATTAACATGGTGGGGATAATGGGGAATGGCGGCGAGGGAGTTGGTTAACTCAGTTGATTGAACAGCGGGTTTGCAATGCAAAATGATGCCAAAAGCACGAGTTCCATTGTCCTGAGCGGTTGGGGTGACCGTGCACACTCTGCCTGCAGAACCTCACCACACACCTGAGTCATGCTGGCCCTCAAGATGGGCTGACTACCGAGTCACCTCTCTAAAAGGGGGCAGCCCTGTGGTGGTATTGAGCTCATGGGAAATAGGAGCAACAGAAGGCTGTTCGGCCCATCAAACCTGATCTGCCATTCAATAGGAGCATTGCTGGTCTGACAATCCTCAAATCGACTTTCCTGCCCTTTCCCTGTAACTCTCGATCCCAATTAAGAATCTAACTATTTCAGCCTTAAGCATATACAGCAACTCTACTCCGACTGCTCTGTACAAAATTCCAATGAGTTGCAACCCCTCTGACAGATGAACCTCCTCCTTGTCTCAGTCTAAAGTCTGAGTCCTTGTGTTCTGAGATTATGTGCTTTGTTCCTAAACTCGTCCACGAGAAGCACTGACCCTTGTCACCAACTGAGAAGTGAATATTATGAAGAGCCCACCTTTCAGGATTCTGTATTGCGGCAAATGTTTGCTCATAAGCAGAGTAGGAAATGTCAAGCCATCAGCACATACCAATCCAAGCTGACTCTGAAATGACACTTATTTCAGACCTTAGCAATTTCAGACTTAAAATCCCTGCGAATTTATTTAGATTTGGAGCTGGGAGTGGAGGGTTCACATTTTACGGGGAACTCCAAAATCAGCAGTTGTCTTTTGTCTTCTTTTTGGTCCATTCCCAACCCAATTTCCCTTTGGGCATTTCTCTTAGCAATGAAAATCTTCCACTACCTATCCCTTCCATCTGTGTGTTTGTCCCTTTCCTGCTCGCCCTTTCCATCATTAAAAACTAGGAGAGTAAAAAATAAAAGAAGAGCTGTTGGAATCTAGGAGGAAAGCTGACATATCTGGAGAAATTCAGCAGCTCTGGCAAGGATCTGTGGAGAGGGGGACAGAGTGAACCTTTCCAGTCCAGTGACACCACTTCAGTAACTGACACACAAAATCCCATGCAAGGACTGCACAAAACACTACATAGGACAAACAGGAAGACAGCTAACAACCCGCATCCATGAACACCAACTAGCCACGAAACGACACGACCAGCTATCGTTAATAGCCACACACGCAGATGACAAACAACATGAATTCGACTGGGACAACACTACCATTATAGGGCAAGCCAAACAGAGAACAGCCAGGGAATTCCTAGAGGCATGGCACTCATCCACGGATTCTATCAACAAACACATCGACCTGGACCCAATATACCGGCCACTGCAGCGGACAGCAACTGACAACCGGAAGCGGCAGAGGCAAGCCACTATAAATGCCTGAGGAAACATCACAGAAGCGCTTCACAGGAAGCTCCCAAGCACTGAGGATGTTACCTAGAAAGGGGACAAAACGTTTGCAACAAAAACTCCCAGCTTGGCGAACAGAACCACAACAACGAGCACCCGAGCTACAAATCTTCTCCCAAACTTTGAACTGACACTGTTGTCCCCACTCCTGCTTCGGACAGTGGATGCAGTTGGTACTGTTCCTGTGTCTGCTCATGCTGCGAGGAGCCTGTGAACTGTCCTGAAAACGTTCTGTCCCCCAAAGGAAATGTTCCTGCCTCAGAGCGGACCGGAAAGAATAGAAAAAACATCATGGGACATCACATAGCAGTTTGGGAAGGAGGATGCATGTCTGACGGAGTTCAGGTTGACATTTTCTAGCCATTGACTGAATTCAGTGGTGGATATTTTGATTGTATCTGCTTTTGACTGGCAACAGTGTGTAGACAAAATTATCATTCAGACTGATCTGTATGAATGCAGTGGCTACCGGAGCCCAGGAATCCTGCAGTGAATCACTCACCTCCTGATGCCACCCCAATCCCCACCCCCCACCCCCCACAAAGGCCTGTATCCCACCTCAAGTCAGAAAAGTGGTGGAATTCTCCTCGCTTGCCTGAATGGGTGCAGCTCCAACAAAACTCAGGTCCCTCGACACCAGTCAGGAAAATGCAGCTTGCATGATTGGCACCACGTACCCAGACATCCACTCTCTCCAGCATCGATGGTCAGCAGGAGTATTGTGTACTCTCAACAGGACGCACTGCAAACATTCACTCAGCCCCTCAGACAGCGTCTTCCAAACTTACCACCACCTCAGTCTGGAAGGGCAAGGACAGCAGCTGAACGAAACAGCTCACCCTGCAAGTTCCCTTGGCGGAACTTTGCTCAATATGTGTAGCAGAAATGAGGATGATATTAATGTGGGCGCGCTGTGGATAGTCACCTTCCAGGAGAGGAGATTTGGTCTCTGTATCTGAAGCAATATGGGACCATAATGGACCTCCAGAATTGAACATCCGCTGCTGGTGCCACCCTGCATGGCAAAGCAGCCATCCAGTTAGCCGCGCTCCTCAAAGGCAGCACGCAGTCAGTATGAACGTCTAAACCACTCGGTCTGTCTTCATTTGACAGACCCCTTACGGCCAGTTCATGGAGCGACTTCACTGTTTAGAGAGACTTACCAAAGATACCAACCGCAGCAAGGACAGGATAATAAACGTGCTGAAACAGCAGGAGGACATATCGTATTCGATCATCGACTGTCATCCAGTGCTGATTTCTAATGTAATAGATGATTTGCGAAGAGATCGTCTTATCCATCTTTGTGAAACTCCAGTCTGCTGTCCCCATATTCAGTTCCATTGCTGCGATATTCCAGTTGCTCCTTTACCTCTCTGAGATGCTGACGCCTGTGCATGCCAGAGCTGAGAGTTCGCTGCGATACCACGAGCGCACACTTTGAAAGGGGTCCCTTATGAGCAGAAGAGGGAAACTCTCCAGCGTTGCAACCAGTATCCCTGGAGACTGACATTGATTGCAGTCTCTGAAAAAAAAACAAGTTCAGCTCATGCTTCTCAAATCAACACACCTTGCTCCCAAAGCGTCAGGAGAATATTCATACTCCTAATTGAGATTTCCAGATACTAGGCTTTAAAAAAATCACCATCTCAATAGCAATAATCTTTCATTTTTTAAAGTTTTTTTCTTTGTTTGAGCCAGAGATGGTTTTGCAAAAGGCATATCTCTTAACAATTTAATGGCAGGCAAGTATGTGTGGAGCTTTCAGTGTAATATCGGTCATGATTTGGAGCTGCTGGTGTTGGACTGGGGTGTACAAAGTTAAAAATCACACAACGCCAGGTTATAGTCCAACAGGTTTAATTGGAAGCACACTAGCTTTTGGAGCGACTCTCCTTCATCAGGTGGTAGTGGAGGGCTCGATCCTAACACACGGAAGTTATAGCAAAACTTTACAGTGCGATGTAACTGAAATTATACATTGAAAATTTGATTGTCTGTTAAGCCTATAGACAATCAATTTTCAATGCATAATTTCAGTTACATCGCACTGTAAATGTTTACTTTAAATGCTGTTAGGATTGAGCCCTCCACTACCACCTGACGAAGGAGCATCGCTCCGAAAGTGGGTGTCGCTTCCAATTAAACCTGTCGGATTATAACCTGGGGTTGTGTGATTTTTAACTTTGTAATATCAGTGATGGTGTGTCAAGGGGGTAGGACCTTATTAATCTAACTCAAACATGCTTTGTAGAAAACATGGCGTCAGAGAGTCACACAGCAGAGAAACACATCCTTTGGCCTACCATGTTCATGCCAACCAACAGAGAGTAAACTACATTCATCACATTTACCTGCACCTCACCCACAGCCTGCTATACCCCAGCACGTTCTGTGCTCATTCAGGTGCTTTTCAAATGCTGCAAGAGTACACGCCTTCAACACCCTCCTTGATAGCATTTTCTGTATTTTTAACCACCTGAAATAAAAATAATTCCGAGACCTCTAAGCCACACTCTCTTCACCTTACACAGTCTAATCACCTTGTTTTGAACACAATGAACCTTTTCCAGATTTTTCAGAGAGTAACTGAAGAGGATTGATGAGGGGATTGATGTTCACAATTAACAAAAGAAAAAAAAGAGTGACTAGAACAATGGAGCACAACAGTATGTTGTAGGGCGAAGGAGCAATAGCACCAACGCTGAGACCGATGTGACTTTGCATAGCTCCCAGTGGACCAGAATGATAGGTGACTGAGGGCAGGTTTATAGCGAGCTGGCCAGGAGGGTGGAAGCCAGGGCAAAACGCCAGAGAGAAACACCAAGACGCACAGAATAAATCTAAAGGCAGATAATGCTGCTACATCAGGAAACAATAAGATATTGGTCAGCTCAGAGTGACCTGTTAGAAAGGGAATAACATGGAAATGAGATCTAATGTCTGTGGTAAATCGAATTGGTGAGATACTGTCACAGGTTTTCATCCTCCATCCCCACCCCCCAAAAAAATGATAAAATATTGTGGGTGTTCCAAAGTATGCGTTTCTGTAAAGGAAGGAGTGGATATGATATATTGCTCTTTATATGGTGTTCAAAAAGTAAAGAAAATTGATGATGGTAAATATTTAGTGAGAGAGAGAGAGAGTGAGAGGAAGGATGCCACATACACAGAACAGATTGGGACTGTGCGATAGCACCATATCATTGTGCAGGATTGAGATGTATTGTATCGTAAGGTTTGGGTTGACAAAGGCCTGGAGTAACTATGACAGGTCAAGATAGGATGACTGGGATGAATATTACATAAAAAAGCTGTATGTGCTGTCTTTGAAAACCGATGGCAACAGAGCCATCAGATGTGACTAAGGAATAACTCATTTGGTCCCTGTTAAGAGTTGTGTAAACATTCCAGATAGGAGCAGACTGTAATTTTACAAAACCTCTCACACGCGTACACCATCATTCAATAAGATCTTGGCTTATTCAATCCTCTTTCTAATTTCACCTTTCCATCCGCCTCCAATAACTTTCCATTGCTCAAAACGTCCACATCCTTTCCCCAATAACCCCCACTCGAACTTCCACAGTCCACCCATCACCATGCCCAATGTTAATCATTGCACTTTTGTTCTGGACTGACCTACACCAGTATACAGCCCCTTTCACGTCCACTTGTCCATCTCATGCTATTCCATCAGGTCAGCCGAATCCGCCTTCTCCCACTCGAGCCGGAATAAGTTCAGTCTGTCCAACATTTCCTCAGAAAACAGCCCACTCATTACTGGTATCAATCCATGAAACTTCCAACACAGATGCACACAACTTTTCTTCAGCAAGGAATTCCAGATGTGGTCTTCCCAGAATCTAAAGTAAGTAGAACATTGCATTTGTATTCACACTATCTTGTCGTAAATACATACATCATTATGTTCTTTGTTTATACAATAATTATCGGGGCTAGTGTGCCCAACGATGTAAATCTCTCTGCACGTCAGAATTTTGCAATGGCCCCTCTGTTGAAATGATATTTGCTGTTGTTTTAAATATTATCTGCCAAACCGAACAACCTGACATTTTCATACCCTATGTTCCAGCTGGCCAAGTTTTGCCCACTCGTTCAACCTGTCTCTGTAAATCTGCATCCTCCTTGTGCCACTTCACAACATACTTCCCCTTCCTATCCTGGTACAGGCTGCAAATTGCACTGCTCCACCTTCTGTCCTTCATCTGAATCCATGATAAAAATTGTCTGTCCTCTGTTTCCATATGTTTTGCACCCTCATTATTCCGAGTCCTTATGTCACCACGTAAGAAAAGCTATATACATAAAGTACGTTTTGGAACATCACTTTTCACTCTTGCTCTTTTGTCTCTACTCCAACTTTAACCTCCCATTGAGTCAGCTAACTGCCTCCTGATCTTAACTTGTAATTCCAAGTGACACCAATCATCAACATTTGTTTCAACTTATGTTAGCATCTTTGTCAATCGTGGCGCTCTACCTTTGTTTGTCCACTCTTTCCAAATTGAGAAAATAAGCCTTGATAGTATTTTGACCATCTCCTCTTCAAAGGTAGTTGAATGTTTATTTGCAATCTCTTCCACCAACTTATTGTTGTCCCAATGAAGGCCTCCCTTTGCCAAGCCTTACCATAAATTGAGCATTGTACGTCTCCATCATCATCCGGAATCTTCTGTTACAATGGTTACTATTTCTTAAATGTGCTCCACTTGATATATTTGATCTAGAACTTCTCCAAGGACCAGGGAAAACAATAGCTTCATTCTCATTGGCTTGGACATGTACTGTTGTGGAAAGTCCTCCTGAATACAATCTCGAGAAACTTGCCTTTCAAGTACCTATCACTTACGGTATTCCAATCATAGGGTGTGAAAATGTCAGGTTGTTCAGTTTGGCAGATAAGCTTTAATACTTTGGCTAAGCGTTGTCCCTCTATTATAACAAAGTCATAACGTCGTTATCTCTCAGTAACTCCTGGACAGGTTTGTTCCTGGCCAAGTTTAGATCATCCAACTTTAAAAGTCCCACCTCCCATAGAACTGGCCACCCATTCCCGATCTCTCTTGCAGATAGTCCTGTCGATGACTTTCATGCTGTTGGATGTGGGTGTCGGGTCTTAAACTTGTGTGAGGAGCTGGTGAAAGTTGTTTACTGGTTTGTGGGCCACTAAAACTCCTTGAGGACAGTATGTTACTGTCTGTGTATCTGAGTGTGTGTGCAGGTGTGTGTGTATCGAAGAATGTGTGCATCTGAGAGTGTGTGTGTGTTTTTGCATATGTGCATAAACACACACTCAAATACACACACGCGCATACCTCACACACACTCTGAGATGCACACAGTAGCACACAGACCTCTAGGAGTCATAATGGCCAACAAAACAGCAAACATCTTTTACCAGTTCCACAAGAGGTAAAGCCCCGACACCCACATCGAACAGCACGAATGTAATAGACAGGATTACCTGCAAGGACTGTGAAAAACACTACATAAGACAAATATGAAAAAAATTGAATATGCGTGTGCATAAACATCAGCTCGCCATTGCCATTCACCTCCAGTACTCTCTCTCTCATTTCTAACCACACAGACAATGAAAGACACAAATTCAAATAGCACAATGTAAGATCCTACTGCGGACAAAATATACCCACCCATCAGAATTCATTGAAGCCTGGCACCCCAACGAGAACTGAATCAATAAATGTATTGAACTTGACCCAATATACAAGCCAATCAGATACAGAACTAGAAGTGCCAGAAAACACAAACACATAAATACCATTCGAGACAGACCATTCGCAGAGGTGCACTGACGATTTCACCTAGCGAAATGTCTGCAGAAACACGCATGAACTTGGTGGTGAATATGCAACTGCACAGTGACACTCTCATACAAAGAGACACACATTGAAACCCACTCTCACGTCGTCTCATATATTCACACACACAGGCACAAACACACACACGGACATGCACGTACAGAATCACATACACACACATGCACAGCTACACACACAATGTCATACACAATTGCACAACTGCAGATGCACTCACAATCACACATAGTTGCATACATAGAAAAACATACAAAATTACATACACACAAACACAGACACACTCTCTCACACACACGCACATATTAACATGCCTAACTATATGATATCTCAGACGCACAAGGAAATGTAATGTACAGTAATACAATGTTAACAGTGTGGGAGGACTGATATTCTGGTACTCAGAATTATTCAGACAGTGTGTTGTGCACATTATTACAATGTACACAGTGTAAATTAACTGAGACACGGACACTCAGCAGTGTGAAAAGTGTATGGCATCTACAGTAATACAATGTCTACTCTATAATAGAATAGATACTTGAACACACTCAAAAGTGAGTCAACTGTGTGTTGTCTGCGGTAATACAAAGTTAAAAACCACACAACACCAGGTTATGGTCCAACAGATTTATTTGGGAGCACTAGCTTTCGGAGTGCTGCTCCTTTATCAGGTGGTTGTGGAGTATAAGATTGTAAGACACAGAATTTATAGCAAGCGTTTACAGTGTGATGTAACTGAAATTATATATTGAAAAATACCTAGATTGTTTGATAAGTCTGTCAGCTTTTAGAATGAACATGCTGGTTTCAGTTTTTTCATATGTAAATCACATAACCTTTTATTTTACACTCAACTACATTTTACTACACCCTGCTGCACTGCACACGCAGACACAGACAAAGACAGACATGCACACACAGATGCACATACGGACACACACACATACATACAGACCCATACACTCACACAGACCATGTCTCCGATACAAGTTCTCTCTCATACGCTCACATATGCACTCCCACACACATGCACCCTCTCACAGACTTGTACCCCTTCACACTCACACTCACATGCATGCAGACACTCTTTCACAGACACTCATCACCACCACCACCCCCAACACACACCCCCACATGCACACATATATGTTTGAGTGGTGAATTTGTACTTGCAAAATTACATTTTATTTTGCTCAAAACTGCATGAATCCATGTACGATTCTGTAAATCCTTTTCTTTAAGATTAGAATCAGTCTGAACATTCTGGCACAGACAGGTTCACAAAGGGCACTCACAGCTTAACTGCATTAGCTGGGCCGAGATGATACCAATTGTTAAAGTTCACCGGAGAATGAAACTTCAAAACAGTTCTGCGATTTACTTATGAAAGAACTGAAATCAACATGTTCATTCCAAAAGGTGAGAGACTTAACAAACAATTTAGGTCTTTTTCAATGTATAATTTTATCTACTTCACACTGTAGCATTTGCTATAAATTCTGTGTCTTATGACCTTATACTCCACAACCACCTGATGAAGGAGCAGCGCTCAGAAAGCTATTGCTCCCAAACAAACCTGTTGGACTATAACCTGGTGTTGTGTGATTTTTAACTTTTACACCCCAGTCAAACACTGGCACCTCCAAATCATGGCTGCAATGCAATGTCTACTGTTTGGTTTGGTTACTTACCATTGTACAGGCTGCAGTAAAACAATACCAATTGTAATACAACACCTTCTGTGTTGTCCCCTGATATTTGGACACTCAGCATTGTGTAAACTGCGTTGTTTACAGTATGGCAATGTGGACTGTGTGTCAGTTCAACGTAAAACACTTGCCCAGTCTGTATTGACTAAGTAATGTAATGTCTACATTTGGGACTCCAGATATTTGGGTAATCACCATTTACCAACATGCACATTGCCTACAGTGCAATAACGTATGCAATGTTTGGGTTTTTTTGGGGGGGTGCATTCAACTGCATACAACCTGTGTATTGAACACACAGTGAGACACTGGATCCTTTTCAGTTTTTGCATTGTTTGATTACAGCCTTTGTGGAGCCCTCAGAGACTGAATGGAGCCTTGGGGCCGGTGAGATCCATTTAAGAGGCAAATATTTAACGGACCGACCGACTGTCCAAAATAATCAGAGATTGTCCCCATCGCATCCCTGAAATTGTGTTGGCCTCCTGGCGTTTAACTTGGTTTTGTAACCATGAGTAGAAATTAATCTACAACTGATTCTCAAACCAAGGTTTAATCATTAAGAGCCATCAATAACAGACAAGGCACTGAGAGTTCTTGTGGTTTTAAGCAAGAATCATTTCTGATCTTCTGATCTTCGATGCCGGAGCTGTGAGTTCATATGCCATACTGCCACATGTGACCCTACAACACATAAAACCAACTTTGAAATCATGGCCAATGCTTTGTTCAGCTTAATGAATGGTTGCTATTTGTTGACGCCATGAATGTCATGCAGAAAAGCAATAGTAGACCGAGTTTGTACTTCAATCCATTGCAATTGGGCAAGAAATGATGCATTTAGATCTTTCAAAGAGGCTGGGAGATTATGCAAATAACAACACTTCTTTTTTTCAGATGGTTCTGCGACACCTCCCCATTCTGGATGCATATATACGTCCAAACTGCATGACATGCCCGCTTCTACTCCCCTTCACATGGCAGGTTTCAGTTAATCAACCTCGGAAGCAATTGCCCAACTCGGTCTTCACACAGTTCCAATTGGAATATTCCTACTGGATCCTGAAACTTCCCAACTTGAAATATTTCATGGAATCGGACCTTGTGGTTTCCCCCAACGACCCCTTCCACTGCACCCCTCCCCCACTGTGAACTGGCACCAAAACATATCCCTACACCGGGACAGCTGTTACGTTGTCGGTAACATTGGAAACTGCTTGTGTGCAAAATGGTTGCCTTGTGCCCCTCTCCCCAACAAAAGGTGGGGCGGCACAGTGGCACAGTGGTTAGCACTGCTGCCTCACAGCGCCAGAGACCCGGTTCAATTCCTGACTCAGGTGACTGTGCGGAGTTTGCACATTCTCCTCGTGTCTGTGTGTATTTCCTCTGGGTGCTCCGGTTTCCTCTCACAGTCACAAAGTTGTGCAAGTTAGGTGAATTGGCCATGCTAAATTGCCGGTAGTGTTAGGTAAGGGGTAAGTGTAGGGGTATGGGTGGGTTGCGCTTCGGCGGGTCGGTGTGGACTTGTTGCGCCGAAGGGCCTGTTTCCACACTGTAAATAATCTAATCTAAAACAATGACAGCAGACAATAGCCAGGCATGTGTGTCCATCACTCTGAGACGTCCTGGGATTCTGGAAGGGGTGCTGTCAGTTATTTATTACAATTCGGTACCTTTCCTGATCTGTTCATTTCCCAGTAGCTCACTCTGCTTCCCCTCTCCCACCCCCACCTCACTCCCCTGTTTTGTCTCTTTTAGGCTTTTCTATTCCGTAGCCTCTCCCTGATTGTTCTGTCTGAGTCTCCCTTTGATTGCTCTCTCTATCTCATTTTCTTCGTCCTCACTATTTCTCCATCTCTCCTTTTCTGTTTGCCAATTATCTTCCCCTGTGTTTACCTTGCCTATTTTTATCTGTCACTATCAGCAAAAAATACTTCAGATTTCCACATTTCTATGATTGCCATTGCATCGATGTGGAGCTTATGGTGCAGAGAGATATTAGAAATGAATTTGATTTATTTTGATTTATTATGTCCCTAAGTACAATGAAACACTTTGTGTTGCCTGCAGTATGGCAGACCACAACACGCAAATACGCAGGGGTAATTAAACAGAGTGAGCAATATGAAGTTTCAGCTGCAATAGTGTACAGAAAGCAACGTCAACATAAGAGTACAAATATGAGTTTTCCATTCAGAAGTCTGATAACAGCGGGGAATAAGATGTTCTTGAACCTTTCAGTGTGTGTCTTTAAGCTTTTGTAGCTTCTCTCTGATAGAAGAGAGAGAATGCACTCAGTCTTTTTCTCAACTCGAGGATGAGAGGGCATTGGTTTAAGCTGAGAGGGGAACCTGAGGGCAACTGTTTTACAAGGCGGGTGGTGTGCATATGGAATAAGCTGCCAGTGGAAGTAGGCATTTGGACAAAGACATGGGTAGGAAAGATTTTGAAGGATATGCACCAAGTGCTAGAAAATGCAGCTTGCGTGGATGGACATGTTGGTCTGCATGCAGCAGTTTGGGCCAACGGGCCTGTCTTTGTGCTGTAGGACTCTATGACTTTATATGACTCTGAAAGGTTGGAAGAAATCATAACTGGGGTGGGGGTCAGGGGAGCAGCCTTTAATAATGTTGACTGCCTTTCCGCAGCAACAAGAAGTATAGATTGAGTCAATGGATTGAAGGTTGGCTTGTTTGTTGATCTAGACAGTGATCACAGCTTTCTGTGGTTTCTTCCATTCTTAGGCAGAGCATTAGATTGTGATGCATCCAGGCAAAATGCTTTGTCTGGTGCATCTGTAAATGGTTGTCATAGTTTAACGCAAGTTAGATTGCTTTGCCAAATGAACAACTTCACCACTTCCCACATCATACACGATTTGTTATTTTCTTTTCAAGTGACTTTATCTGACATTGCCTCTCCATTCATAACATGGCACGTCCCACCTTCTCAAGCCTTCCCATTGTCTGAGGTGTGACGACTATCAGGTCAAACCACTACCATTCTCTTCCAATGGTTACAGGTTCTTACGACTGACTGTTTTTTTTTTACAATGTTTACTTCTGAAGAGGATCTAGTCACCATCCTGTCTCATCTTTCTCATGAAGCTGCTGCGAGTCTTATTGTGTCGGCAAACGCAGCTATTTGTTCAATAGACAGCAGCGGAATAATGTCCAAATCATCTCCATAACCACAGAACAATATTTATCTTAAGCTCAAAGATGACTGTATTCAAACCTTCACCACGACAAATATTATACAGTTAGCTATCTCTGTAAACTGATAACTAATTGACTTGACAGAAGCATTAAGTTTTGATAAGGCCGTAAGACATAAGGGCAGAAATTAGGCTATTCAGCCAATCCAGTCTGTTCCATGACAGAGAAGTTTCTCAACCCCATTCTCCGGTGTTCTCCCCTTAATCTTTGATCCCTTTTGATCACTTTGAACATAGCTAGCTTACCAGGTATACTGATGACCTGGCCTCCATTGCCTTTTGTGGCGGTGATTTCCACAGATTCACCACTCTCTGACTGAAGACCTTTCTCCTCAGCTCTATTCTAAAAGGTCTTCCCTTTATTGTGGGCGGCACGGTGGCACAGTGGTGAGCACTGCTGCCTCACAAGCGCCAGAGACCCGGGTTCAATTCCTGCCTCAGGCGACTGACTGTGTGGAGTTTGCACGTTCTCCCCGTGTCTGTGTGGATTTCCTCCGGGTGCTCCGGTTTCCTCCCACAGTCCAAAGATGTGCGGGTCAGGTGAATTGGCCATGCTAAATTGCCCATAATGTTAGGTAAGGGGTAAATGTAGGGGTGTGGGTGGGTTGCGCTTCGGCGGGTCGCTGTGGACTTGTTGGGCCGAAGTGCCTGTTTCCACACTGTAAGTAATCTAATCTTTATTCAATGGCAATACCCTAGGGTTCTCGTTTCTCCTATCAGTGGAAACATCTTCTAAACACCAACTTTGTCTTGGCCATTTAGTATTCTGTAAGATTCAATTGGACCCTTCATCCATCTAAATTCTATCGATTTAGACCCAGAGTCCTCACACGTTCCTCACAAATTAAGCTGTGCATTCTTGCGATCATTCTTGTGCATCTCCTCTGAACACGCTTCAAGGCCAGTACTACATCCTAGACAATCCTGCACACAATACTTCAAATGCGACCTGACCATAGCCTTATGGAGACTCAGACGTACATCTCTGTTTTCATATTCAAGTCCTCTTGAAATAAATATCATTATTGCATTTACCTTCCTAACTACTAAATGAACCTACAAGTTTATATTGAGAGAATCTGGATCAGAACTCCTAAGTCTTTGTACATCAGACTTTTGAATTTCCTCCACAGTTAGAAAATAGTATATTCCTCTATGCTTGCACCAAGGTGCATGACCCCACATCCCACATTTTCCCATGATATACGCCATCTGCCACTTCATTGCCCAAGCTCCTTATCTGTCCAAATTCTACTGCAGCTTCTCTGACTCCGCAATACCACCTGTCCCTCTAACAATCTCGGTATTATCTGCAAATTTAGGCAGAATACCCTCAGTTCCTTCTTTGAGATCGTTAATGTATAATGTGAAAGATTGTGGACCCTATACGGAGCCTTGAGGAACGCTGCTTGTCACTGGCTGCGATCCTGTGAAGAACCCTTCTTTTCTGATAGTCTGATTTCTGCCAAGTAGCCTCAGTCTACCCATGCTAACGCCTTGCCTCTAACATCATGGGCCCCTATCTTATTTAATAGCCTCCTGTCCGGCACTGAGTCAAAGGCCTTCTTGAAGTCCAAGTAGATAACATTCATTGGTTCTCCATAAAGAGGGATAGTTAGTAAGTTTGCAGATGACACCAAAATTGAAGATGTAGTGGACAGCGAAGAAGATTACATCAGATTACAACAGGACCTTGATCAGATGGGCCAATGGGCTGAGAAGTGGCAGATGGAGTTTAATTCAGATAAATGCGAGGTGCTGCATTTTGGGAAATCAAATCTTAGCAGGACTGAAACACTTAATGGTAAGGTCCTAGGGAGTGTTACTGAGCAAAGAGACCTTGGAGTGCAGGTTCTTAGCTCCTGAAAGTGGAGTCACAGGTAGATATGATACTGAGGAAGGCGTTTTGTATGCTTTCCTTTGTTGGTCAGAATATTGAGTACAGGAGTTGGGAGGTCATGTTGTGGCTGTACAGGACATTGGTTAGACCACTGTTGGAATATTGCATGCAATTCTGATCTCCTTCCTATCGGAAAGATGTTATGAAACTTGAAATGTTTCAGAAAAGATTTACAAGGATGTTGCCAGGGTTGGAGGATTTGAGCTACAGGGAGAGGCTGAAGAGGCTGGGGCTGTTTTCCCTGCAGCGTCGGAGGCTGAGGGGGTGACTTTATCGAAGTTTACAAAATTATGAGGGGCATGGATAGGATAAATAGACAAAGTCTTTTCCCTGGGGTCAGGTAATCCAGAACTAGAAGGCAGAGGTTTAGGGTGAGAGGGGAAAGATAGAAAAGAGACCTAAGGGGCAACTTTTTCCACACAGAGGATGGTACGTGTATGGAATGAGCTGCCAGAGAATGTGGTGGAGGCTGGTACAATTGCAACATTTAAAAGGTATTTGAATGTGTATATGAATAGGATGGGTTTAGAAGGAAATGGGCCAAGTACTGGCAGGTGGGACTAGATTGGGTTGGGATATCTGGTCAGCATGGATGGTGGGGCTGAAGGGCCTGTTTCCATGCTGTACATCTCAATCTCCATGTCTCTAATTCTAGCAGATTTTTCAGGCGTTAAGTATCCTTGATGAAACCATGCTGACTCTACCTATTATATAACACACTTCCAAGTATTCAGAAATCTGATCCTTCATGATAGATTCCAAGATGTTATCCACGACTGAGGTTAGGCAAATCATTCAGGCGTTTTTCATCTTCTGTCTTACTCCCTTCTTAAACAGGACTGTTATGTTAGCTGTTTTCGTGTCCCCCGGGGCCCTCCATGATTCTAATGATTCCTGAAAGATTACCATTCATGCCTCCACCATCTCCTGTGTGTTGTCCACCTTTATTCGCTACTTTGTATACTTTCTTTTTAACTTTAATGCAATCCCTGACTTCCCTAGTCAGCTATGGTTGCCAACTCCTCCTTATAATATGCTTCTTTTTTACTGGGGATGAATTCCTTCTCTGTCTTCTGAATTACTCCCTGCCATTGTTGTATCACTGTATTAACTGCTCAGCTCCTCTCTCAGTCAATTCTACCAAGCTCGTCCTTATTGCCTCGATAGTTGCCTTTATTCAGTTGAAATACCGTTACCTGTGATTTTATTTTCTCTCTTCCAAATTGCAGAGTAAATTTCATGATGTTGTGATCACTGCTTCCTAAGTTTTCCTTCACTTTAGGCTCCCTAATCACGTCGTTCTCAGTGTATAGCACTAAATCTAGCATTGACTTCCCTAATGGGCTCCATCACAATCTGCCCCAAAAAGTCATCTCACAGACATTATGCAAATTCATTTTCACTCGAACCACGACCAATGTGAGGTTCCCACTCCATCTGCATATTGAAATTTCCTATGACCACTGTGACTTTGCCGTTTCTACTCATTTTTTCGGTTCCCTGGGATATCTTGCGCCCCAAATCTTGATTACTGTTTGGAGACCTATGCTTCCAACTGTGTCATTTTTTTAACCTCAATTTTACTCACACAGATCCTATACCATCAGACCCGACTTCCTTTCTCCCCGTTGATTTAATTTCATTTCTTACAAATTGGGCAACTCACCCATTCCTCCCCCCCCCCCCCCCCCTCCCCGCCCACGTGTCTATCTTTGGTTCCAGGTATTGATTCCAAGACTTTGATTCCAGTTACATTTGGTCACAGTAAACTGATCCAATCCTCATGACTTATAGAGTTATCGAGGCAAACAGTCAGACGGTACAGATACAGCACCTTTGGTCCAACCAGTCCATGCCGACCATAATCCCAAACTAAAATAGTGCTACCTGCCTCTTGTAATCATTAAATACACAGTAGCCTCCGCTTTTTAATCATCTCTCCCTGACTAAAGAAGGCTGAAAAGCAGGATGTCCAAGGTGGTTATCTCCGGTGTGCTTCCAGTTCCTCGGGCTGGTGAGGCCAGAAACAGGAAAATAATGGACTTGAACGTGTGATCGGGGAACTAGTGCAGGAAGCAAGGATTTAAGTTGTTGAATCACTGGGGTATATTTTGTGGTCAGCATAAATTCTACGGTTTGCACCTTAATAGGTTAGGGACCAGCATTCTGGCAGGCAGGTTTTCTACTGCAACACCGGTACATTTAAACTAAGTAGCGGCGGGGGAGAGGACAAACTGGATGTTTAAAAAGGAAATTGAAGGGAAAGTTAGAACAAGAGAAGTCAAGAAAGACAACGGTATCAATGAGGCAGAAAACTCGGAAAAGGATCATGCTGTAAGGTTGAGTGAAATAGGGGTTGATGGGAAGGGTGAGAGCAGTAACAAATTAAAAATACAATATATGAATGCACGAAGCATTAGACATAAGATGGATGAGCTTGAGGCTCTTTTGGAAATTGGCAGATACGATATTGTGGGGATAACTGAGACGTGGCTTCAAGTGGACAGGGCCTGGGAAATGAATATTCAAGGCTACACGTGCTATCGTAAGGACAGACTGACGGGCAGAGGGGGTGGGGTGGCCTTGTTGGTAAGGGAGGATATTCAGTCCCTTGCATTGGGGGACCTAGAGTCAGGGGATGTAGAGTCAGTGTGGATAGAGCTGCGAATTACTAAGGGTAAAAAGACCCTCTCGGGAGTCATGTACAGGCCCCCGAACTGTAGTCTGGATGTCGTATGTAAGTTGAATCAGGAGCTAAAATTGGCCTGTCGCAAAGATGTTACTACAGTTGTAATGGGGGATTTTAACGTGCAGGTAGACTGGGAGAATCAGGATGGTATTGGACCTCAAGAAAGAGACTTTGCTGATTGCCTCAGAGATGGATTCTTAGAGCAGCTGGTGCTGGAGCCGACCAGGGAGAAGGCAATTCTAGATTTGGTATTGTGTAATGAACCAGAATTGGTCAGAGACCTCGGAATGAAATGGCCATTGGGAAGTAGTGACCATAATACATTAAGCTTCAATCTGCAATTTGAGAGGGAGATGGTACAGTCGGAAGTGACAGTACTTCTGTTGAATAAAGGGAACTATGGAGCTATGAGGGAGGAGCTGGCCAAAGTTCAATGGTGCAATACCTTTGCAGGGATGACCGTGGTGGAACAATGGCGGATATTTCTGTGTATAATGCAGAAGTTGCAGGATCAGTTCATTCCTAAAAGGAAGAAAGATCCCAGGAAGAGGCATGGGCGGCTGTGGCTGACGAGGGAAGTTAAGAAACATATAAAGTTAAAAGAAAAAAATTATAACATAGCAAAGATAAGTGGGAAAACTGAGGACTGGGAAGCTTTTAAAGGGCAATAGAGGATTACGAAGAGGGAAATACGCAGAGGAAAAATGAGGAACGAAGGTAAACTGGCAAATAATGTAAAGAAGGATAGTAAAAGCTTTTTTAAGTATGTGCCAGGCAAAAAAAATGGTTAGGACTAAAATTGGGCCCTTGAAGACAGAAACAGGGCAATATATTACGGGGAACAAAGAAATGGCAGAAGAATTAAATGGGTACTTCAGATCTGTGTTCACTGGGGAAGACATAAGCAATCTCCCGGAGGTAACAGTGTCTGAAGGACCTGAACTTAAGGGAATCTATATTTGCCAGGATTTGGTGTTGGAGAGACTGTTAGGTCTGAAGGTTGATAAGTCTCAGGGGCCTGATGGTCTACATCCCAGTGTACTGAAGGAGGTGGCTCGGGAAGTCGTGGATGTGTCAGTGATTATTTTCCAGAGTTCGATAGATTCGGGGTCGGTTCCTGAGGATTGGAGGGTGGCTAATGTTATACCACTTGTTAAGAAAGGTGGGAGAGAGAAAGCAGGAAATTATAGACCAGTTAGTCTGACCTCAGTGGTGGGAAAGATGCTGGAGTCTATTATAAAGGATGAAATTACGGCACATCTGGATAGTAGTAACAGGATAGGACAGAGTCAGCATGGATTTATGAAGGGGAAATCATGCTTGATTAATTTTCTTGAATTTTTTGAGGATGTAACTCTGAAGATGGACGAGGGAGATCTAGTCGTTGTAGTGTACCTGGACTTTCAGAAAGCTTTTGATAAAGTCCCACACAGGGGGTTAGTGAGTAAAATTAGGGCGCATGGTATTGGGGGCAAAGTACTAGATTGGATTGAAAATTGGTTGGCTGATAGGAAACAAAGGGTAGTGATAAACGGCTCCATTTCGGAATGGCAGGCAGTGACCAGTGGGGCACCGTAGGGATCCGTGCGGGACCGCAGCTTTTTACAATATATGTTAATGATATAGAAGATGGTATCAGCAATAACATTAGTAAATTTGCTGATGATACAAAGCTGGGTGGCAGGGTGAAATGTGATGAGGATGTTAGGAGATTACAGGGTGACATGGTCAAATTAGGTGAGTGGGCAGTTGCATGGCAGATGCAGTTTAATGTGGATAAATGTATGGTTATCCACTTTGGTGGCAAGAGCTGGAAGGCAGATTACTACCTCAGTGGAAACAATTTAGGGAAAGGAGCAATACAGAGAGATCTGGGTGTTCTTGTACGCCAGTCAATGAAGGCAAGCATGCAGGTACAGCAGGTCATGAAGAAGGCTAATAACATGCTGGCCTTCATTGCAAGAGGAATTGAGTATAGAAGCAAAGAGGTGCTTCTGCAGCTGTACAGGGCCCTGGTGAGACCACACCTGGAGTACTGTGTACAGTTCTGGTCTCCAAATTTGAGGAAAGACATTCTGGCTATTGAGGGAGTGCAGTGTAGGTTCACGAGGTCAATTCCTGGAATGGAGGGATTACCTTACACTGAAAGACTGAAGCGACTGGGCTTGTATTCTCTTGAGTTTAGAAGACTGAGAGGGGATCTGATTTAGACATATAAGATTATGAAAGGATTGGACACTCTGGCAGCAGGAAACATGTTACCGCTGATGGGTGAGTCCCGAACCAGAGGACACAGCTTAAAAATACGGGGTAGACCATTTAGGACAGAGATGAGGAGAAACGTCTTCACCCAGAGAGTGGTGGCTGTGTGGAATAGTCTGCCCCAGAGGGCAGTGGAGGCCCAGTCTCTGGATTCATTTAAGAAAGCGTTGGATAGAGCTCTCAAAGATAGTAGAATCAAGGGTAATGGAGATAAGGCAGGAAGAGGATACTGATTAGGAATGATCAGCCATGATCATGTTGAATAACGGTGCAGTCTCGAAGGGCAGAATTGTGTGTTGTTTCCCTGGTGCCAGGATCAAGGATGTCTCAGAGAGGATGCAGAATGTTTTCACGGGGGAGAGGGGGCAGCGAGAGGTGATTGTCCATATTGGAATCAACGATATAGGAAAGGAAAAGGTTGAGATTCTGAAGGGAGATTACAGAGAGTTCGGCAGAAATTTAAAAAAGGAGGTCCTCAAGGGTAGTAATATCTGGATTACTCCCAGTGCAATGATCTAGTGATGGCAGGAATAGGAGGATAGAGCAGATGGATGCATGACTGAGGAGCTGGTGTATGGGGGAAGGATTCACATCTTTGGATCGTTGGAATCTCTTATGGGGTAGAACTGACCTGTAGAAGAAGGACGAATTGCACATAAATTGGAAGGGGACTAATATACAGGCAGGGAAATTTGCTAGAACTGCTTGGGAGGATTTAAATTGGAAGGTGGGTGGGGGTGGAGTGGGCGGCGGGGTGGGACCCAGGGAAATAGTGAGGAAAGGGATCAACCTGAGACTGTTATAGTTGAGAACAGAAGTAAGTCAAACAGTCAGGGCAGGCAGGGACAAGGTAGGACTAATAAATTTAACTGCATTTATTTCAATGCAGGGGGCCTAACAGGGAAGGCAGATGAATTCAAGGCATGGATAGGAACACGGGACTGGGATATCATAGCCATTACAGAAACATGACTCAGTGATGGGCACGACTGGCAGCTGAACGCTCCAGAATACAAATGCTACAGGAAGGATAGAAAGGGATGGAAGAGAGGAGGGGGAGTGGCATTTTTGATAAGAGATAGCATTACAACTGTACTGAGGGAAGATATTCCCGGAAATACATCCAGGGAAGTTATTTGGTGGAAGTGAGAAATAAGAAAGGGGTGATCAAATTGTTGGGATTATATTATTGACCCCCTAATAACCAGAGGGAAATTGAGAAACAAACTTGAAAGGAGATCTCAGCCATCTGTAAGAATAATAGCGTAATTATGATAGGGTTATTTAAGTTTCCAAATATCGACTGCAACTGGCACAGTGTTAAAGGTTTAGACGGAAAGGAATTTCTTAAGTGCACACAAGGCAATTTTCTGATTCAGTATGTGGATGTACCTACGAGCGAAGGTGCAAAACCTGCCCTTCTCTTGGGAAATAAGGCAGGGCAGGTGGCTGAGGTGTTTGTGGGGGAGCACTTTGGGACCAGTGACCAAAATTCATGTCGTTTTAAAATCGTGATGGAAAAGGATAGAGCAGATCTAAAAGTTAAAGTCCTAACTTGGAGAAAGGCCAATTTTGACAGTATTAGGCAAGAACTTTCAAAAGCTGATTGGGCACAGATGTTTGCAGTTAGAGGGACGGCTGGAAAATCGGAAGCCTTCAGAAATGAGATAACGAGAATCCAGAGAAAGTATATTCCTCTCAGGGTGAAAGGGAAGGAAAGGCTGGTAGATATAGGGAATGCTGGATGACTAAAGAAATTGAGGGTTTAGTTTAAGAAAAAGAAGGAATGATATGTCATGTATAGACAGGGTAGATCGATTGATTCCTTAGAAGAGTATAAAGAAAGTAGGAGTATACTTAAGAGGGAAATCAGGAGGGCAAAACGGGGACATGAGTTGGCTTTGGCAAATAGAATAAAGGAGAATCCAAAGGGTTTTTACAAATATATTAACGTCAAAAGGGTAACTAGGGAGAGGTCCCTCGAAGTTCAGCAAGGCGGACTTTGTGTGGAGCAACAGAAAATGGTGGACATCCTAAATGAATATTTTGCATTAGTACGTAATGTGAAAAAGGATATGGAAGATATGGAATGTAGGGAAATAGATGGTGACATCTTGCAAAATGTCCAGATTACAGAGGAGGAAGCTCTGGATGTCTTGAAACGGTTAAAGGCGGATCTGTCCCCAGGACCTGATCAGGTGCACACCAAAATTCTGTGGGAAGCTAGAGAAGTGAATCCTGGGCCTCTTGCTGAGATATTTCTATTATCGATAGCCACAGGTGAGGTTCCAGAAGACTGGAGGTTTGCAAACGTAATGCCACTATTTAAGAAGGGCGGTAAAGACAAGCCAGAGAACTATAGACTGGTGAGCCTGACCTCAGTGGTGGGCAAGTTGTTGGAGGGAATCCTGAGGGACAGAATGGACATGAATTTGGAAAGGCAAGGACTGATCAGGGATAGTCAACATGGCTTTGTGCGGGGGAAATCATGTCTCACAAACTTGAGTGAGTTTTTTAAAGAATTAACAAAGAAGATTGATGAGGGAAGGGAATTAGATGTGATGTATATGGAGCTCAATAAGGTGTTCGACATGGTTCACCATGGGAGACTGATTAGCAAGGTTAGATCTCATGGAAGCTGAAAATGTGTTGCTGGAAATGCGCAGCAGGTCAGGCAGCATCCAAGGAACGGGAAATTCGACGTTTCGGACATAAGCCCTTTTGCTGCCGCATGCTGCCTGACTGCTGCTTTTTTCGAGCAACACATTTTCAGCTCTGATCTCCAGCATCTGCAGACCTCACTTTTTCCTCGTAGATCTCATGGAATACAAGGAGAACTAGCCATTTGGATACAGAAGTGTCTCAAAGGTAGAAGACAGAGGATGGTGGTGGAGGGCTGTTTTTCAGACTAGAGACCTGTGACCAGTGGAGTGCCACAAGGATCGGTGCTGAGCCCTCTACTTTTTGTCATTTACATAAATGATTTGGACACGAGCATAAGAGGTACAGTTAGTAAGTTTGCAGATGACACCAAAATTGGAGGTGTAGTGGACAGCGAAGAGGGTTACCTCAGATTACAACAAGATCTGGACCGAATGGGCCAATGGGCTGAGAAGTGGCAGATGGATTTTAATTCACATAAATGCGAGGTGCTGTATTTTAGGGAAAGCAAATCTTAGCAGGACTTATACACTTAATGGTTAGTTCCTCGCGAGTGTTACTGAGCCAAGAGATCTTGGAGTGCAGGTTCATAGCTCCTTGAAATTGGAGTCACAGGTAGATACGATACTGAGGAAGGAGTTTTGTATGCTTTCCTTTATTGGTCAGAGTATTGAGTACAGGAGTTGGGAGGTCATGTTGCGGCTGTACAGGATATTGGATAGACCACTGTTGGAATATTGCGTACAATTCTGGTTTCCTTCCTATCGGAAAGATGCTGTTAAACATGGAAGGGTTCAGAAAAGATTTGCAAGGATGTTGCCAAGGTTGGAGGATTTGAGCAATAGGGAGAGGCTGAAGGGGATGGGGCTGTTTTCCTGGGAGTGTCGGAGGCTGAGAGGTGACCTTATAGAGGTTTACAAAATTATGACGGGAATGGATAGGATTAACAGACAAAGTCTTTTCCCTGGTGTCGGTGAGTCGAGAACTAGAGAGCATAAGTTTAGGGTGAGAGTGGAAAGATATAACAGAGACCTAAGGGGCAATTGTTTCACACAGAGGGTGGTATGTGTATGGAATGAGCTCCCAGATGAAGTGGTGGATGCTAGTACAGTTGCAACATTTTAGAAGTGTTGGATGGGTATATGAATAGGAAGGGTTTGGAGGGATATGGTCTGGGTGATGGCAGGTGGAACTAGATTGGTTTGTTATATCTGGTCGGCATGGATGGTTTGGACCGAAGGGTCTGTTTCCATGCGGTACATCTCTATGACTCTACGACTGTCTGACAGTCACACTTGAAGCGTTGTGTGCAGCTTTGTTTGCCGCACCACAGGAAAGTCATGGTGGCCTTAGAGAGGGTGTACAAAACGCATTATTTGTCTGCACAGATACGACGGGGCCACGGGTCTGTTCCTCTGCAGTACTGCTGTATGTTTGAAATCATGATGGAGGAACACGTAGATGTGAGTGGGAGAGCGAGGATTTAAGCGGTCACTTAGTGAGTGAGATGGAGAGGGGAGGAAGAAGAGGCAAGTGGAAACATAAAGAAAGACTGAGAGAGAGAGGAAAGCTGACGGATGTTTGAGAGGAAGTGATGAGAGGAGAGATGAATGATCGGCAGATCCGTTTCCAACATCTTTTCGAGCTCCAGCATCCTTCAGAGTGCTGTACACATAATGAACTATTGGTTAACTTGTATTTCCAGATCTACTGGAGGCATCATGACCAGATAATTGTGCATCATAAGGTTGGATCAATCTTTTATTAAATATGATAAAATAATCACGTCTTAACTTGTCTGGATGAGTCAAAACTGATTGGGCCCCCAAAGTTGGGGTTGGATATTGATGGAACCCCACCCCCCTAATCAGTTCTTTCTCTGAACCTCACCGTTAGATGTGATCAGCCATTTACGTTGACCCACGCAGATTCCCATCTGTGCCGTTCACTCCCCTCAGAGCATCCTCTATGTGGTATTCAATTTCCAGGAGGTCGGATTCGTTGACTGAGGGATAGTACTCGGTGGAATGTCAGCAAAGGGCCTCCGTTCCCAGGTCAGGGCGTACACAGTGAGATTTCCCAGAGTTAGGAGTCAACAGTGAGTACATCCACAGCCAGTCATTTCGGACCGTGGACACCTCTGCACCCTCAACTCATGGAGTTTGTGTCCTTCTAATGGGGCAGGGATAGACCATAAAATGCTCCTGATCGAAGCTGGGATTTGGCGGTAAGCAATGGTTCTGAATGCTGACTGTGTTAGAGCTATAAGATGTCAGTACGCTCCTGCCTTTTCCTCAAAGCCCTTCTCTGCCTTTCTGTCAGTATGAACAAACACACAAATCACAATGAAAAATGAGTAACATGCAAGGGTCTGCAATGTTTTAAGTTTTATTACCACAGGTCAGAATGTAATCGTTTCGGGGTGATTAAATTGATGCAATGGATCTGAACCTGAACAGCAGGACATACAGTTAGCATCATTCGCAGGCTCAGGGGGGTGGGGGGCATAAATGTGGGACAATTCCCAATGTCTCAATCATCGCTTCTTGCAGCAGCGTAACCAGTTGCGGCAAATCACAGAAAGGCGAACTTCTCCTGGAGCACAGCGATTCGCTCTGCACACTCCACCCTGCAATTCACAAACGGAGGTAATACCTGGGCAACAGAAAGTGAGACATTATTGACGCAGCTAGCGAGACAGACCAACCCTGATGCCTGCTATCACTGATGTACATGCAAATCAGAATGCTTTGCAATATTCCCATTGTCATGCTACCTAGGGATAAGGAGAAGAGAACAATTGGACTGCAGTAAATTAACATCACAAGCAGAGAGAACTTCCATCCCAAAAGCTCTGTGGTGGTCGAAAGATAAAGTCGCCCATTCTAGCTCAACATTTCAGGACCTGATGTGTATTGTTGCAGTTTCCAGAATTCCACATTCAGATTCAAGTTCAATTCGTGTGCATCTGTTCTGGACTCTCTCTCGGTCAATTCTGCTCTCCCTCGAATGTGCCAACCAGATTTCCAAAACAAATCTCCTTACAGAACTGAGAGTTGAATCCTTACCTTCTCGACTGCAACCTCATCCAGGGAAGAACACAGTAAGAAAAATGCAACACGTCATCTTTTCAAGGCTGATCAAACAGACCTGGCATAGACGGTTTCGGGAGTGAGGCATCACCTTCTCTGACCAAAGCAATGCCATTTCCAAACCCCACCGCCAACTCCGCCATCATCCCCGCCTCCCAGGTCGTGAATCCGTATCTTCCAAGCGACAGGTTATTATTGCTCTCCAGACTGGGTAAAATATTTTTCCCACGGCCGTGTCAGTAAGGTCCAGAGAGCAACAGCAAAGGAGAAGGCCTTTTTGGCCAACACTCTGTCCCAACTGCCTCTCTACTCAAATCCAATATTCCAGCATTTGGCCCATTTTGTTGCGTGACTTTGCGTCACAAATGCCTGTTTGAATACTTCTTTTTGTCTTTAGAGTTTTACATCTCCCAAACGTAGACGCAGTGATTTTCTGAACCCCACCGCTCTCTAAGTGAAAACTTTTTCCCTCACATCACCTTTAATCTTGCAGCCCGTTACCGTAATCTTATGCTTCCTATTCGTTGTGCCACCAGTGAAGGGGTAAAGCACGCTTCCTGTCTACCCTATCTCTGCCTCACATCTCAATAACTTCCCCTCTCAATCTCTTTCTGTAAAAGGAAAACAAGCCCTGTCTGTCACAATTCTCTTCAACACCCAGCCCAGGCTATATCCTGGCAAATCCCCACAACTGCTCTGCACCCTCTCCAGTAAAATTGCATATCACACATGATGTATATTCTAGAACTGCACATGGTATCCTCACTCTGGACTGAGCAGACTTATATACTGTTCCAGCATCACTTTTTTTTTTAATTTTGCACCTCAGCCTATAAAGGGAAGTATCATATGAACCTTCTTAAAGACTTGATCTGCTTGTCTGGATATCTTAAGAAGTCAGGGAAAATGTACACCTGTGTCCTTGTGATTATCAGTGCTTCCCCAGGGGCCTGCCGATCTTTCTCTATCATTTTGCCTGGCTGGGCTTGCCCAAGTGAATCCCCTCGCACTGGTTTGATAGAATCCCATTTGTCACTAATCAGCCCATCATATCCATGTTACAGTCATCGATATGAGAGGAAGCAGGTTTTGAAGAACCGAATAGGCTTTACCTGCTCTTCCATAAGTCTATTGAGATAAGCACCCACCTGCAACGAAAGGCGTAGTATTCAGCACATCAAAAGTAGTCATCAGCCCAGCCAGAAACAGAAAACCCAGGAGAATAAACATTGCTCTTTGCATTTTCTCTCTGAGCTCCTCAGAGTCGCACTGAGCTGATTGGAGCACGGGACTCTTTTTATGGAGTCAGCGGCCAATCCGCATTTACTAACCATTCACAGACAAAAGGGATTAATTCCACGCCCTGCATGTTAACGTGAACGCGTGCCAAGCACTTTCATCGTCACCCTGTCGATCCGTGACACCATTTTCAAGGAACTGTGTCCCTGAACCTCTGGGTCTCTCTGTTCAACAACAACTCCCAAATATCCCACCCCCAACGTAGTTGCTACCCTAGCTTGGATTACCAAAATGCAATGAATTGCATTTATCTAAATTGAACTCCACCTGCCAAAACTAAGACTCCAAAGACCTGAAGCAGCTCTGGACCTACTAGGTGTTTATGTCCTTTTATGGATTTGTTTGTCTTTGTTCATTGCAAACCTGCTGCACAATGAGATTTTGAGGTTGAGTATCAATGAGATTGACGGTGGTCCCCACCAAAAGTGAGTGAGCTGTTGGACTATGCCCAAGAACACCACAGTTCCTGCCGCCAGCTCACTGAAGAATGGCAGACAGGATGGAGACCAGCAGCAAGGCTGTTCCTCTTTAGAGGTGAATGTTTAACAAAAGAGTCCGTCCTCTCGGTTTTGCTGTCTGTTTAGGTCGAACAAATCCTTTACATGAACATGCATTTGCCGATGGCAGAAATTTCTTGCTGTTCGCATATCGACAGTTTGTCTCACCACAGAAGTCATTAAGACTCAGAGGTGTTCAGAGCAGAGATTGAGAAACACACTGCCTTTTCGATTTGGTTTCCTGGTACTGTTGCAGTCCATCATTGATAACGATGCAGGAGAGATTGAATCACTTTGCGTTAAAGCTCAGGCCAGTCCCATTTAGCAACCTACAAAATCGTTCGTTGAAGCAGTATTAAGCCATTGTCTCTGTAAATCGGTAAAATATGGTGCTGGAGAAAGGCATGTAGATCTGAGGAACAAGAGAGTCGACGTTATCAGTAGGACCTTATGCAGGAACGTTCATTCTGTCTCTTAGGTCTATCCTGACTCTATATCAGATTCTGGCGGCTATAAGTTGTATCATGGTGCTTGTGTGATGATCCAAAACCCTTCCAAACGCAAAGGTGTCACTCTCATGTTTGAACCTTTTCTGAAATTTGGTCCATGCAGTTTAACATCTTCATGAATTGTTCACTCCAATTATGAAACTCCTGCACACTTCTCCCCGAAAAGATCTGCCCTTTGGCACTTCTTATTTCACACCTTCATTAAACCTCTCGCTGACATATAAACATATATGATTTCCAATTCCTCTATGGACTCGTCCTGTCTAATCTTGTTCAGTTGGTGATTCCTAAGCGATACCTGGAGCTCTTTAATTGCGGGCCTCCTGAACCACTGTGACATAATGCAGAATATAATAAGAAAGGAAAATTGAATCCTGGCTTTTATTGCATCTGGACTGAATTATATAAAGACAAATTGTAATTACAATTTTAAACACATCCTGAGACCATGTTTGCAGTTGTGTGTGCAAGTTGGGTTAGTTTTCTTGAGGAAAGATCTGGTGGCACTGACAGTTCAGAGGCGATTCACCAAGTTGCTTCCACACATGAAAAGCCTGAAATAAAAGGGTGTACGTAGCTTGGGTTTGAACTAGAACCTCATGATGGAGTTCAGAAGAATGAGTCGTAATCTGATTGAGATAATTTTAGTAAAAAGAGAATTGTTAAAATGGACATTGAACAGATGATTCCTTTTTCGTGGATTAGTTTCGACCAAGTTGGCTGGGATATAGAGTAAAAAGATGTAGTTTAAAAGCTGAGATGTGACAGAACTGAGGCTCTCTCAGAGGATTGTGAGTCTGATGAGCTCACTTCCCCAGAATGCAGTTATGGAAACTTGAATTAGAAAGTATTCTCGAGTTTTAGGGCTGTTGTAGGCTGCAGCGGGACATTGACAGGATATAGAGATGGGCTGAGAGGTGAAGGATGGAGTTCAACCTGGATAAATGCGAGATGATGCATTTTGGAAGGTCGAATTTGAAAGCTGAGTACAGGATTAAGGATAGGATTCTTGGCAGTCTGGAGGAACAGAGGGATCTTGGGTGCAGGTACACAGATCCCTTAAAATGGCCATCCAAGTGTACAGCATTTTTCAGAAAGCATATGGTGTTTTGGCTTTCATTAACAGGGGGATTGAGTTTAAGAGTCGTGAGATCTTGTTGCAGCTCTATAAAACTTTGGTTAGACCGCACTTGGAATACTTCGCCCATTTCTGGTCGCCCTATTATAGGAAAGATGTGGATGCTTTGGAGAGGGTTCAGAGAAGGTTTACCAGGATTCTGCCTGGACTGGAAGGCTTATCTTATGAGGAGTGGTTGACTGAGCTCCGATTTTTCATTGGAGAAAAGGAGGAGGAGAGGGGACCGAATTGAGGTATACCAGATAATGAGAGGCATAGATACAGTCAAAAGCCAGAGACTATTTCCCAATCAGAAATGACTAACACTACTTTTAAGCTGGTTGGAGGAAAGTATAGAGGGGATGTCAGAGGCGGGTTCTTTACACAGAGAGCTGTGAGAGCATGGAATGCGTTGCCAGCAGCAGTTGTGGAATCAAGGTTATTGGGGACATTTCAGAGTCTACTGGACATGCATATGGTCACAGAAATAAGAGGGTGCATGCATGAGGATCAGTGGTCGGCACAACATTGTGGGCCGAAGGGCCTGTGCTGTGCTGTATTGTTCTATGTTCTATGTTCTATATTCTACAATTGTAAGTTGTTGTCAAGCGGGGTCATTGAGAAGCAAAGTGAGAAGTGTATAATGTCACCATTCCCAGCGCCATCTCAGATACAGAGGTGTCTAATTACAACATCTTATATATTAAGTAGAAGTTTTGGTCATGAGCCCTTCAGCAGAAATTCCTGATGAAAGGCTTATGCTCGAAACATCGACTCTCCTGCTCCTCAGATGCTACTTGACGGGCTGTGCTTTTCAACAACCACAGTCTTCCTCTCTGACCTCCAGCATCTGCAGTCCTCACGTTCTGCTGGATGCAATACTTGTCAAGCACGTATATTCATTAACTGAAGATACAGTGTGTTCTTATATTTGAAAACGGGGTTCTGATCATCTCAGTATCCCTCCAAGGATATCAGCTAAAGATGTGGGGAGCATGGCATCGATTCTGAATGCAGATTAAGAGGATGTATTCTTTATGGGGTTAAGTAAGTGTTTCAGTCTCCAGTCTGACGAGCCACTCCGAGAGACAGGAGGAATGGACGGACCTGAAACGGCATTCAGGCAAACCAGAAATATCTCCTAGTTTTAATCCATTTGCTTATCGTAGTTCTCAAAGAGATCTGCCTCTGAACGAAACACTCTCAGTTTGGATTTCCTTCCAAATTTATTTCAAACATCTCACTTTTGTACATTGGTTTCAGTTACCGCGGAATGTTTTCCTTTTATCTTAAACTTTTCACATACATCTAAGTTTTTGTTACTTTTGGTAGTCTGGTTAGGGTGTTCATTGGTTATGCCACACCGAGAACACAGAGGTCAGTATGTGGCTCCACCTCCCCAATCAGATTACAGGAGAATGATAATGTATTTTCCCTACCTGCGATCTCTATAAAAGACCACAGCAGACTACAGTGTGTAGACCATTTCGCTACCTCCCTTAACAGACCATACTGGGTGTACAGCGTACAGACCTAATCTCTATCTCCCCTGCTCAGACCACACTGGGAGCACAATGCATCCGTTCTGTTACTGTTCTCTTTTCCCGAAGACACTGGGAGCAACAAGCATAATACCTGTCTTCTTATACTGTAGATATTCTTTCCTTTCAGGGACGATCATTGGATGCAACAGAATTCCTGGAACCTGAAGACAGGGGCCTTGTCGGCGCAATGAGTACATATTCCATAATAAATGTTTCTGGTTTCATAAGTGGTGCATGGTCAGATGATGAAGGAGTGGGGAATTGTCACTGTCGACTGTGACGTCTCGATTACAACAACAGCTCCACTATTGACAGATAGTCTCAGTCTTCCTAACAAGACAGTTTCGTCGAATTGTGCGAAATAAAATTACTTCATTTATCACTAACTCGTCTCAACGTTTTATTCTGCCCTTTCAACAGTGGGGAGCTGTCTCTGAACTCGCAATCAGGCAGACCCTGTTCCCTCAGCACTGACTCTCCAATTGTGCCAAGACCACGCTTCCTTTGGACGGATCCGCCAGTATTACAGGTATCCCTTAGCGCTCACCCTCCAAGATGGGGAAAACCCTCAGCAGTGACTCTCCAATAGTCTGGCACTTGTTCAAAACTGACCCTCCGATCGTACAGAGCTCTGCCAGCACCGAGATTATCAGTTGGGGGGTGTGGGCGGTCGGGTGTGGAGGGATTTGCTAGTTGTTGAAGTGATTACAATTTGACAGGGCAGCTGAACAGAAAAGACACAATAAACTATTTCCTGCTCGCAAATGACCAGTGAACCCAAGGATGTTAGGTCAGGCACTCATTAAAAGTGATTAGACAATACAATGAACAGCAGCATGATGGCTTTGGCTAGCACAATGGCTCAATTTCTAACACTGCTGCCTCACAGCGCCAGGGACCCGGTGCTTCGGTGGCTGTTAATGTGGAGTTTGCATATTCTTCCCGTGACTGCGTGGGTTTCCTCCGGGAGCTCTGGTTTCCTTCCATAATCCAAAGATGTGGAAGTTAGTTGACTTGGCCGTGCTAAATTGCCCATAGTATTTAGGGGTAATTACAGGATAATATGCCATGGGAAAGGGTTTGGGTGGGTAACAATTTGGAGGCTCGGGGTGGAACTGTTGGGTCGAATGGCATGTTGCAACACTGCAGGGACGCTACTAAAAAAAGTCAGAAAAGAATCAGTTTCTTAGCAATGGATTGGAGTCTCATTGACTCTCGGTTGCCCAAAGATTTCCAATTCCAAAACTCTCTAAAATGATGCCTGGCTTTGAAGGGCAGTCACTTTCACTTCACCTCTTGTGCTTCTCCTCATTTGTCGAAGTTTGAATCAAAGCTGTCATGAATGTAAGGCTAATAACCAAGGCGAGTAATTCTGAATTAACGACAAACTCTTACCTTCAAAGTGATACCCCTTAAGAGGGACGGTATCACTTCCTGTTTGCTTCTGCAGCAAGGGCCCACGACAAGATTTCAAATACTATGTATATTACAGCGGAGATTCACAGTTCAATCAACACTATTTGCATTTTGTAGCAAACGTGTAAACTGGGTGGGGGTATGGAAGGGCACTGAGAGATAAATAAAAGTGTGGGGTTGGCTCTAGGTTAAGCTAATTTGAAAGGGGGCAGCTGGAGACACGTGGGGTTTTATTGTGAAAGGTCGTTGGAGAGGGTGTAGTGAATACTTGGGAAGGAAGATAAACAGGAATATGCCGAGTTGGAGCATTGGTTCCTGGATGAAGTGGAGGGAGGGAAGCGTTGGAAACTAACGTAGTCAATGTTGATGTTGTGTGGTTGAATGGTCCCAAGGTGGAAGATGAGGCGTTCTTCTTCCAGTTTTCACGTAGTTTGTATTTCGTGGTGGAAGAGGCCCTGGACTTGCTCGTCCTTGGAGGAGCATGAGGAGGTGTTGACGTGGTCAGCCACTGTATGGTGGGTTTGTTTGGTGTACGTGTTCCTGAGATGTTCCATAAAAAGCTCTGGGAGTTGGCGTCCTGACCCCAACATAGTCGAGACCACATCGTGAGCAAAGGACTCAATAGTTGAGGTGGGTGAATATGCATGCGGGAAAATCTCTACTGGGTGTGAAAAGATCCTTTTGGGGCCTTGAACAGAGTTGAATGGGGAGGTCAAACAGCTCTTGTGGCGGTAGGTGAAGGTTCTAAGTGTGGAGGGTGGATTGGTGGACTTAACGTGGCAGTTACGGAAGAAATCGTCTCTGTGGAACGATCGGGATGGTTAGGGAAATATACCTCTGGTGGTGAGGCATGATTATAGGTGGCAGAGATTTAAAACTCACCTCAGATGGTTATGTATGTGTGTCTGAAATGAGCTGGTAGAGGAATTGATGGAGGCTGGTACAATTATAATATTTAAATGTATCTTGATGAATACATGAATAGAAGGGGTTTAAATGCATATGAGACAAATGCTGGCTAATCGGACATGATTAATTTAGGACACCTGGTTGTCATGGACGAGTTGGAAGTAAGGGACATTTTCCTTTCTATGCATCTTTCTGACTCTCTAACTCTAAGTGTGAAGTCATGACTTTGGGAGGGAGATGCAAGAAGAATTAATACAGTAACTGGCAGGACCCTTAGGAGCATTGATGTGCAGACGAAACACGGGATGCAAATCCATTGCCTGAAAATAACAACAATAACAGATAACGTGGTAAAGCAGACATGCGGAGCAGTAGCCTTTATCAGCCAGGACGCTGAGAGTAAATGTTGGCAAAGCATACGGCAGCTGTAAAAATTAATTACTTCAGTATTAGTGGGTACAGTGGGTTCTTTCTTGATTAGAGTTTTTGGAGATAAGTCCCATGATTAAACTTAAAATATAAACCATAGCTATTAATTTAACCTGGGGTTTTGTAGAGGTATAAGACTGTGTAATTTTCTGGGTCTGTAGATTGTGAAGGAGCAAAAATGGCCTTTGCATTGATATGTACTTCTTGTCAGATGTGAGAATTTAAAGAGAGTTTAAGGATTACTGCGGATTATATCTACCATAAATGCTGTTGGATGTGAATCTTGTCAGATCGAGTGGATCGGTTGGAGAGACAGATAGAAGCGATGAGGAATTTGCAACAGCAACTCTATGTTCAAAGTTTGTGAGAAGATTTGTAGCTCGGGTGCTGGTTGTTGTGGGTCTGTTCGCCGAGCTGGGAATTTTTGTTGCAATCGTTTCATCCCCTTTCTAGGTGACATCCTCAGTGCTTGGGAGCCTCCTGTGAAGCGCTTCTGTGCTGATTCCTCCCGCATTTATACTGGTTTGAATCTGCCGCTTCCGGTTGTCAGTTGCTATCCGCTGCAGTGGTCGGTATATCGGGTCTAGTTCGATGTGTCTGTTGATAGAATTTGTGGATGAGTGCCTTGCCTCTAGGAATTCCCTGGCTGTTCTCTGTTTGGCCTGCACTATAATAGTGGTGTTGTCCTAATCGAATTCGTGTTGTTTGTCATCTGAGTTTATGGCTACTAGGGATAGCTGGTCGTGTCTTTTCGTGGCTAGTTGGTGTTCATGGATGCGCGTTGTTGTGATGCAACTGTATGTGATGGATGGCAGTTATAAGAAGGGCGAAAGTCTCAAATACAGTCACATAGATGGGTTAACTCCAGGAAGGGTAAGGGAGCAGGGCACCTAAGGCAGGAGTCTTTTGGGGATATATCGATTTCAAACAGGATTCTCAGGGGAATGTAGCACGGACAGCCAAGTTTCTGGTAGTGAGATTGGCTCTAATGCATCGAGGGGTACGTCAGCTTCCAAGCGATCAATTGTGTTAGGGGATTCTGTAGTCCGAGGTACAGACAGACGTTCCTGTAGCCAGAAGAGTAAAAGCAGAGTTGTGTGTTGTTTCCCTGGTGCCAGCATCAAGGATGTCTCAGAGAGGGTGCAGAATGATTTCAAGGCGGAGAGGGGCAGCGAGAGGTGATTGTCCACATTGGAATCAACGATACAGGAAAGGAAAAGGTTGAGATTCTGAAGGGAGATTACAGAGAGTTAGGCAGAAATTTAAAAAAAGAGGTCCTCTAGGGGAGTAATATCTGGATTACTCCCAGTGCTATGAGCTAGTGAGGGCAGGAATAGGAGGATAGAGCAGATGGATGCATGACTGAGGAGCTGGTGTATGGGGGAAGGATTCACATTTTTGGATCGTTGGAATCTCTTTTTGGTAGAACTGACCTGTAGAAGAAGGACGGATTGCACATAAATTGGAAGAGGTCCAATATACTGGCAGGGAAATTTGCTAGAACTGATTGGGAGGATGTAAACTAGTAAGGTGGGGAGGGGTGGTGCGGGTGGCGGGGGTGGGACCCAGGGAAATAGTGAGGAAAGGGATCAATCTGAGACTGTTATAGTTGAGAACATAAGTGAGTCACACAGTCAGGGCAGGCAGGGACAAGGTAGGACTAATAAATTAAACTGCATTTATTTCAATGCAAGGGGCCTAACAGGGAAGGCAGATGAACTCAGGGCATGGATAGGAACATGGGACTGGGATATCATAGCCATTACAGAAACATGACTCAGGGATGGGCACGACTGGCAGCTGAATGTTCCAGAATACAAATGCTACAGGAAGGATAGAAAGGGATTCAAGAGAGGAGGGGGAGTGGCATTTTTGATATGAGATAGCTTTCCAGCTATACTGAGGGAAGATATTCCCGGAAATACATCCAGGGAAGATATTTGGGTGGAAGTGAGAAGTAAGAAAGGGGTGATCACATTGTTGGGAATGTATTATTGACCCCCTAATAACCAGAGGGAAATTGAGAAACAAACTTGAAAGGAGATCTCAGCTATCTGTAAGAATAATAGGGTAGTTATGATAGGGTATTTTAAGTTTCCAAACATCGACTGCAACTGCCATAGTGTTAAAGGTTTAGATGGAAAGGAATTTCTTAAGTGCACACAAGACAATTTTCTGATTCAGTATGTGGATATAACGACGAGCGAAGGTGCAAAACCCGCCCTTCGCTTGGGAAATAAGGCAGGGCATATGGCTGAGGCGTCTGTGGGGGAGCACTTTGTGACCAGCGACCAAAATTCTATTCGTATTAAAATCGTGATGGAAAAGGATAGAGCAGATCTAAAAGTTGAAGTTCTAACTTGGAGAAAGGCCAATTTTGACAGTAGTAGGCAAGAGCTGATTGGGCACAGATGTTTGCAGTTAGAGGCACGGCTGGAAAATGGGAAGCCTTCAGAAATGAGATAACGAGAATCCAGAGAAAGTATATTCCTGTCAGGGTGAAAGGTAAGGCTGGTAGGTATAGTGAATGCTGGATGACGAAAGAAACTGAGGGTTTAGTTTAAGAAAAAGAATGAATCATATGTCAGGTATAGACAGGATAGATCGAGTGATTCCTTAGAAGAGGATAAAGAAAGTAGGAGAATACTTAAGAGGGAAATCAGGAGGGCAAAACGGGGCCATGAAATGTCTTTGGCAAATAGAATAAAGGAGAATCCAAAGGGCTTTTACAAATATATTAACGGCAAAAGGGTAACTAGGTAGAGGATATCGTCCCTCGAAGATCAGCAAGGAGGTCTTTGTGTGGAGCAACAGAAAATGGTGGACATCCTAAATGAATATTTTGCATTAGTACGTAATGTGAAAAAGGATATGGAAGATATGGAATGTAGGGAAATAGATGGTGACATCTTGCAAAATGTCCAGATTACAGAGGAGGAAGCTCTGGATGGCTTGAAACGGTTAAAGGCGGATATGTCCCCAGCACCTGATCAGGTGTAAACCAAAAATTCTGTGGTAAGCTAGAGAAGTGAATCCTGGGCCTCTTGCTGAGATATTTCTATTATCGATAGTCACCGGTGAGGTGACAGAAGACTGGAGGTTTGCAAACGTGATGCCACTGTTTAAGAAGGGCGGTAAAGACAAGCCAGGAATCTATAGACTGGTGAGCCTGACCTCAGTGGTGGGCAAGTTGTTGGAGGGAATCCTGAGGGACAGAATGGACATGAATTTGGAAAGGCAAGGACTGATCAGGGATAGTCAACATGGCTTTGTGCGGGGGAAATCATGTCTCACAAACTTGAGTGAGTTTTTTAAAGAATTAACAAAGAAGATTGATGAGGGAAGAGAAGTAGTTGTGATGTATATGGAGTTCAATAAGGTGTTCGACATGGTTCCCCATGGGAGACTGATGAGCAAGGTTGGATCGCATGGAAGCTGAAAATGTGTTGCTGGAAATGCGCAGCAGGTCAGGCAGCATCCCAGGAACAGGAAATTCGACGTTTCGAACATAAGCCCTTTTGCTGCCGTATGCTGCCTGACTGCTGCGCTTTTCCAGTAACACATCTTCAGCTCTGATCTCCAGCATCTGCAGAACTCACGTTTACCTCTTGCTGCCTGACCTGCTGCGCTTTTCCAGCAACACAATTTCAGCTTTGATCTCCAGCATCTGCAGACCTCACTTTTTCCTCATGCTGCCTGACCCGCTGCGCTTTTCCAGCAACACATTTTCAGCTCTGATCTCCAGCATCTGCAGACCTCGCTTTTTCCTCATCATTCCTGATGATGGGCTTTTGCCCGAAACATAGAACTTCCTGTTCCTTGGATGCTGGACGACGTGCTGCACTTTTCCATCAATACATTTTCAGCTCTGATCTCCAGCATCTGCAGATCTCACTTTTTCCTCGTAGATCTCAAGGAATACAAGGAGAACTAGCCATTTAGATACAGAACTGGCTCAAAGGTAGAAGACAGATGACGGTGGTGGAGGACTGTTTTTCAGACTAGAGGCCTGTGACCAGTGGATTGCCACAAGGATCGGTGCTGAGCCCTCTACTTTTTGTCATTTACATAAATGATTTGGACACGAGCATAAGAGGTACAGTTAGTAAGTTTGCAGATGACACCAAAATTGGAGGTATAGTGGACAGCGAGGAGGGTTACCTCAGATTACAATAGGATCTGGACCAGATGGGCCAATGGGCTGAGAAGTGGCAGATGGAGTTTAATTCAGATAAATGCGAGGTGTGGCATTTTGGGAAACCAAATCTTAGCAGGTCTTATACACTTAATGATTAGGTCCGAGGGAGTGTTACTGAGCAAAGAGACCTTGGAGTGCAGGTTCATACCTCCTTGAAAGTGGAGTCACAGGTAGATACGATACTGAGGAAGGAGTTTTGTATGCTTTCCTTTATTGGTCAGAATATTGAGTCTAGGAGTTGGGAGGTCATGTTGCGGCTGTACAGGATATTGGTTAGACCACTGTTGGAATATTGCATACAATTCTGGTTGCCTTCCTATCGGAAAGATGTTGTTAATCTTGAAAGGGTTAAGAAAAGATTTACAGGGATGTTGCCAGGATTGGAGGATTTGAGCAATAGGGAGAGGCTGAAGGGGATGGGGCTGTTTTCCTGGGAGTGTCGGATGTTGAGGGGTGACCTTATAGAGGTTTACAAAATTATGAGGGGCATGGATAGGATTAATAGACAAAGTCTTTTCCCTGGGGTCGGGGAGTCCGGAACTAGAGAGCATAGGTTTAGGGTGAGAGGGGAAAGATATAACAGAGACCTAAGGGGCAATTGTTTCATACAGAGGTGGTTATGTGTATGGAATGAGCTGCCAGATGAAGTGGTGAATGCTAGTACAATTGCAAAATTTTAGAAGCGTTGGATGGGTATATGAATAGGACGGGTTTGGGGGGATATGGTCTGGGTGATGGCAGGTGGGACTAGATTGGTTTGTTATATCTGGTCGGCATGGACGGTTTGGACCGAAGGGTCTGTTTCCATGCTGCACATCTCTATGACTCTACAACTCTCTGAGAGTCTCGCTTGAAGTGTGGTGTGCAGCTTTGTTTGCCGCACCACAGGAAAGACATGGTGGCCTTAGAGAGGGTGTACAAAACGCATTATTTGTCTGCACAGATACGACGGGGCCACGGGTCTGTTCCGCTGTAGTACTGCTGTATGTGTGAAATCATGATGGAGGAACATGTAGATGTGAGTGGGGGAGCGAGGATTTAAGCGGTCACTTAGTGAGTGAGATGAAGAGGCAAGTGGAAACTTGAAAGAGACTGAGAGAGAGAGGAAAGCTGACGGATGTTTGTGAGGAAGTGATGAGAGGAGAGATGAATGATCGGCAGATCCTTTACCAACATCTTCTCGAGCTCCAGCATCTTTCAGAGTGCTGTACACATAATGAACTGTTGGTTAACTTGTATTTCCAGCTCTACTGGAGGCGTCATGACCAGATTATTGTTCATCATAAGGATGGATCAATCTTTTATTAAATATGATAAAATAATCACTTTTCAACTTGTCTGGATGAGTCAAAACTGATTGGGCCCACAAAGTTGTTGTTGGATATTGATGGAACCCCCACTCTGATCATTTCTTTGTCTGAACCTCACTGTTAGATGTGATCAGCCATTTAAGTTGACCCAAGCAGATTCCCATCTGTGCCGTTCACTCCCCTCAGAGCATCCTCTATGTGGTTTTAATTTCCAGGAGGTCGGATTCGTTGACTGAGGGACAGTACTCGGTGGAACGTCAGCAAGGGGCCTCCGTTCCCAGGTCAGGGCGTACTCAGTGAGATTTCACAGAGGTAGGAGTCAACAGTGAGTGCATCCACAGCCAGTCATTTCGGACCGTGGACACCACTGCACCCTCAACTCTGGAGTTTGTGTCCTTCTCGTGGTGCAGGGATAGAGCATAAAATGCTCCTGATCGATGCTGGGATTTGACGGTGAGCAATGGTTCTGAATGCTGACTGTGTTAGAGCTATAAGATGTCAGTCCGCTCCAGTCTTTTCCTCAAACCCCTCCTCTGCCTTTCTGTCAGTATGAACAAACACACAATTCACAATGAAAAATGAGTAACATGCAAAGGTCTGCAATGTTTTAAGTTTTATTACCACAGGTCAGAATGTAATCGTTTAGGGGTGATTAAATCGATGCAATGGATCTGAACTTGAACAGCAGGAAATACAGTTAGCATCATTCGCAGGCTCAGGGGGTGTGGGAAATAATGTGGGTATATCCCCCATGTGTCAATCGTTGCTTCTTGCAGCAGTGTAACCTGTTGCAGCAAAGCACAGAAAGGCGAACTTCTCCTGGAGCACAGCGATTCGCTCTGCACACTCCACCCTGCGTTTCACAAACGGAGGTAATACCTGGGCAACAGAAAGTGAGATATTATTGACGCAGCTAGCGAGACAGACCAACCCTGATGCCTGCTATCACTGATGTGCATGCAAATCAGAATGCTTTGCGATATTCCCATTTTCATACTACCCAGGGATAAGGAGAAGAGAACAATTGAACCACAGTAAAGTAACAGCACAAGCAGAGAGAACTTCCATCCCAAAAGCTCAGTGGTGGTCGAAAGATAAAGTCGCCCATTCTAGCTCAACATTACAGGACCTGATGTGTATTGTTGCTGTTTCCAGAATTCCCCGTTCAGATTCAAGTTCAATTCGTGTGCATCTCTTCTGGACTCTCTCTTGGTCAATTCTGCTCTCCCTCGAATGTGCCAACCAGATTTCCACAACTAACCTCCTTGCAGAACTGAGGGTTGAATCCTTACTTTCTCGACTGCAACCTCATCCAGGGAAGAATACAATAAAAAAAAATCCAGCATGTCATCTTTTCAAGGCTGATCTAACTGACCTGGCATAGTCGGTTTCGGCATCACCTTCTCTGAGCAAAGCAATGCCATTTCCAAACCCAACCGCCAACTCCCCCATCACCACCCCATCATCCCCGCCTCCCAGGTCGTGAATCCGTATCTTCCAAGTGACAGGTTATTATTGCTCTCCAGACTGGGTAAAATACTCTTCCCACGGCCATGTCAGTAAGGTCCAGAGAGCAACAGCAAAGGAGAAGGCCGTTTTGGCCAACACACTGCCCCAACTGCCTCACTACCCAAATCCAATATTCCAGCATTTGGCCCATTTTGTTGCATGAGTTTGCGTCACAAATGCCTGTTTGAATACTTCTTTTTGTCTTGAGAGCTTTACATCTCACAAACGTAGACGCAGTGATTTTCTGAACCCCACCACTCTCTAAATGAAAACGTTTTCCCTCACATCTCCTTTAAACTTGCTGCCCGTTACCATAATCTTATGCTTCCTATTCGTTGTGCCACCAATGAAGGGGCAAAGCATGCTTCCTGTCTACCCTATCTCTGCCTCACATCTCAATAACTTTCCCTCTCAATCTCTTTCTGTTAAAAGGAAAACAAGCCCTGTCTGTCACAATTCTCTTCAATACCCTGCCCAGGCAATATCCTGGCAAATCAACACAACTGCTCTGCACCCTCTCCAGTAAAATTGCATATCACACATGATGTATATTCTAGAACCGCACATGGTATCCTCACTCTGGACTGAGCAGACTTATATGCTGTTCCAGCATCACATTATTTTTTGAGGTTTGCACCTCAGCTAATAAAGGCAAGTATCGTATGAACCTTCTTAAAGACTTGATATGCTTGTCTGGATATCTTAAGAAGTCAGGGAAAATATACACCTGTGTCCTTGTGATTATCAGTGTTTCCCCTGGGGCCTGCCGATCTTTCTCTATCATTTTGCCTGGCTGGGCTTGCCCAAGTGAATCCCCTCGCACTGGTTAGAGAGAATCCCATTTGTCACTAGTCAGCCCATCGTATCCATGTTACAGTCATCGATATGAGAGGAAGCAGGTTTTGAAGAACCGAATAGGCTTTACCTGCTCTTCCATAAGTCTATTGAGATAAGCACCCACCTGCAACGAAAGGCTTAGTATTCAGCACATCAAAAGTAGTCATCAGCCCAACCAGAAACAGAAAACCCAGGAGAATAAACATTGCTCTTTGCATTTTCTCTCTGAGCTCCTCAGAGTCGCACTGAGCTGCCTGGAGCACGGGACTCTTTATATGGAGTCAGCGGCCAATCCGCATTTACCAACCATTCACAGACCAAAGGGATTAATTCCACGCCCTGCATGTTAACGTGAACGCGTGCCAAGCACTTTCATCGTCACCCTGTCGATCCGTGACACCATTTTCAAGGAACTGTGTCCCTGAACCTCTGGGTCTCTCTGTTCAACAACAACCCCCAAATGTCCCACCATCAACGTAGTTCTGCCCTAACCTGGCTGATCAAAACGCAATGAATTGCATTTATCTAAATTGAACTCCACCTGCCAAAAGTAAGACTCCAAAGACCTGAAGCAGCTCTGGACCTACTAGGTGTTTATGTCCTTTTATGGATTTGTTTGTCTTTGTTCATTATAAACCTGCTGCACAATGAGATTTTGAGGTTGAGTATCAAAGAGATTGACGACGGTCCCCACCAAAAGAGAGTAAGCTGTTGGACAATGCCCAAGAACACCTCAGTTCCTGCAGCCAGCTCACTGAAGAATGGCAGACAGGATGGAGACCAGCAGCAAGGCTGTTCCTCTTTAGAGGTGAATGTTTAACAAAAGCGTTCGTCCCCTCGGTTTTGCTGTCAGTTTAGGTAGAACAAAACCTTTACATGCACATCAGTCTGTCGATGGCAGAAATTTCTCACCACAGAAGTCATTAAGACTCAGAGGTGTTCAGAGCAGAGATTGAGAAACACACCGCCTTTTCGATTTGGTTTCCTGGTGCTGTTGCAGTCCATCATTGATGACGATGCGGGAGAGATTGAATCACTTTGCGTTAAAGCTCAGGCCAGACCCATTTAGCAACCTACAAAATCGTTCGTTGAAGCAGTATTAAGCCATTGTCTCTGTAAATCGGTAAAATATGGTGCTGGAGAAAGGCTCAGCAGTCATGTAGATCTGAGGAACAAGAGAGTCGACGTTATCAGTAGGACCTTATGCAGGAACGTTCATTCTGTCTCTTAGGTCTATCCTGACTCTATTTCAGATTCTGGCGGCCATATGTTGTATCATGGTGCTTGTGTGATAATCCAAAACCCTTCCAAACGCAAAGGTGTCACTCTCATGTTTGAACCTTTTCTGAAATTGGGTCCATGCAGTTTAACATCTTCATGAATTGTTCACTCCAATTATGAAACTCCTGCACACTTCGCCCCGAAAAGATCTGCCCTTTGGCACTTCTTATTTCACACCTTCATTATACCTCTCGCTGACATATAAACATATATGATGTCCAATTCCTCTATGGACTCGTCCTGTCTAATCTTGTTCAGTTGGTAATTCCTTAGCGATACCTGGAGTTCTTTAATTGTGGGCCTCCTGAACCACTGTGACATAATGCAGAATATAATAAGAAAGGAAAATTGAATCCTGGACTTTATTGCATCTGGACTGAATTATATAAAGACAAATTGTAATTACATCCTGAGACCATGTTTGCAGTTGTGTGTCCAAGTTGGGTTAGTTTTCTTGAGGAAAGATCTGGTGGCACTGCCAGTTCAGAGGCGATTCACAAAGTTGCTTCCACACGTGAAAAGCCTGTAATAAAAGGGGTGTACGTAGCTTGGGTTTGAACTAGAACCTCATGATGGAGTTCAGAAGAATGAGTCGAATACTGATTGAGATAAGTTTAGTACAAAGAGAATTGGTAAGATGGCCATTGAACAGATGATTCCTCTTTCGTGGATTAGTTTCGACCAAGTGGGCTGGGATATATAGTAAAAGGATGTAGTTTAAAAGCTGAGATGAGACAGAACTGCTTCTCTCAGAGGATTGTGAGTCTGATGAGCTCACTTCCCCAGAATGCAGTCAGGGAAACTTGAATTAGAAAGTATACTCGATTTTTAGGGCTGTTGTAGGCTGCAGCAGGACATTGACAGGATGCAGAGATGGCCTGAGAGGTGGCAGATGGAGTTCAACCTGAATAAATGCGAGCTGATGCATTTTGGAAGGCCGAATTTGAAAGCTGAGTACAGGATTAAGGTTAGGATTCTTGACAGTGTGGAGGAATAGGGGGATCTTGAGTGCAGGTACACAGATCCCTTAAAACGGCCACACAAGTGGACAGTATTGTTAAGAAAGCATATGGTGTTTTGGCTTTCATTAACGGGGGATTGAGTTTAAGAGTCGTGAGATCTTGTTGCAGCTCGATAAAACTTTGGTTAGACCGCGCTTGGAATACTGTGTCAATTTCTGGTCGCCTATTGTAAGAAGATGTCGATGCTTTGGAGAGGGTTCAGAGAAGGTTTACCAGGATGCTGCCTGGACTGGAGGGCTTATCTTATGAGAAGAGGTTGACTGAGCCCGGATTTTTTCATTGGAGAAAAGGAGGAGGAGAGGGGACCTAATTGACGTATACAAGATAATGAGAGGCATAGATACAGTCGAAAGCCAGAGACTATTTCCCAGGGCAGAAATGACTAACACGAGGGGTCCTAGTTTTAAGCTGGTTGGAGGAAAGTATCGAGGGGATGTCAGAGGCGGGTTCTTTATACAGAGTGTTGTGAGAGCATGGAATGCGTTGCCAGCAGCAGTTGTGGAATCAAGGTCATTGGGGACATTTCAGAGTCTACTGGACATGCATATGGTCACAGAAATAAGAGGGTGCATGCATGAGGATCAGTGGTCGGCACAACATGGTGGGCCGAAGGGCCTGTTCTGTGCCGTATTGTTCTATGTTCTATATTCTATAATTGCAAGTTGTTGTCAAGCGGGGTCATTGAGAAGCATAGTGAGAAGTGCATAATGTCACCATTCCCAGCGCCATCTTAGATACAGAGGTGTCTAATTACAACATCTTATATATTAAGTAGAAGTTTTGGTCATGCGCCCTTCAGCAGAAATTCCTGATGAAAGGCTTATGCTCGAAACATCGACTCTCCTGCTCCTCAGATGCTACTTGACGGGCTTGCTTTTCAACAACCACAGTCTTCCTCTCTGATCTCCAGCATTTGCAGTCCTCACGTTCTGCTGGATGCAATACTTGTCAAGCACGTATATTCATTAACTGAAGATACAGTGTGTTCTTATATTTGAAAACGGGGTTCTGATCATCTCAGTATCCCTCCAAGGAGATCAGCTAAAGATGTGGGGAGCATGGCATCGATTCTGAATGTGGATTAAGAGGATGTATTCTTTATGGGGGTAAGTAAGTGTTTCAGTCTCCAGTCTGACGAGCCACTCCGAGAGACAGGTGGAATGGACGGACCTGAAACGACATTCAGGCAAACCAGAAATATCTCCCAGTTTTAATCCATTTGCTTATCGTAGTTCTCAAAGAGATCTGCCTCTGAACGAAACACTCTCAGTTTGGATTTCCTTCCAAATTTATTTCAAAAATCTCACTTTTGTACATTGGTTTCAGTTACCGCGGAATGTTTTCCTTTTATCTTAAACTTTTCACATACATCTAAGTTTTTGTTACTTTTGGTAGTCTGGTTAGGGTGTTCATTGGTTATGCCACACCGAGAACACAGAGGTCAGTCTGTGGCTCCACCTCCCCAATCAGATTACAGGAGAATGATAATGTATTTTCCCTACCTGCGATCTCTATAAAAGACCACAGCAGACTACAGTGTGTAGACCATTTCGCTACCTCCCTTAACAGACCATACTGGGTGTACAGCGTACAGACCTAATCTCTATCTCCCCTGCTCAGACCACACTGGGAGCACAATGCATCCGTTCTGTTACTGTTCTCTTTTCCCGAAGACACTGGGAGCAACAAGCATAATACCTGTCTTCTTATACTGTAGATTTTCTTTCCTTTCAGGGACGATCATTGGATGCAACAGAATTCCTGGAACCTGAAGACAGGGGCCTTGTCGGCGCAATGAGTACATATTCCATAATAAATGTTTCTAGTTTCATAAGTGGTGCATGGTCAGATGACGAAGGAGTGGGGAATTGTCACTGTCGACTGTGACGTCTCGATTACAACAACAGCTCCACTATTGACAGATAGTCTCAGTCTTCCTAACAAGACAGTTTCGTCGAATTGTGCGAAATAAAATTACTTCATTTATCACTAACTCGTCTCAACGTTTTATTCTGCCCTTTCAACAGTGGGGAGCTGTCTCTGAACTCGCAATCAGGCAGACCCTGTTCCCTCAGCACTGACTCTCCAATTGTGCCAAGACCACGCTTCCTTTGGACGGATCCGCCAGTATTACAGGTATCCCTTAGCGCTCACCCTCCAAGATGGGGAAAACCCTCAGCAGTGACTCTCCAATAGTCTGGCACTTGTTCAAAACTGACCCTCCGATCGTACAGAGCTCTGCCAGCACCGAGATTATCAGTTGGGGGGTGTGGGAGGTCGGGTGTGGAGGGATTTGCTAGTTGTTGAAGTGATTACAATTTGACAGGGCAGCTGAACAGAAAAGACACAATAAACTATTTCCTGCTCGCAAATGACCAGTCAACCCAAGGATGTTAGGTCAGGCACTCATTAAAAGTGATTAGACAATACAATGAACAGCAGCATGGTGGCTTTGGCCAGCACACTGGCTCAATTTCTAACACTGCTGCCTCACAGCGCCAGGGACCCGGCGCTTCAGTGGCTGTTAATGTGGAGTTTGCATATTCTTCCCGTGTCTGCGTGGGTTTCCTCCGGGAGCTCTGGTTTCCTTCCATAATCCAAAGATGTGGAAGTTAGTTGACTTGGCCGTGCTAAATTGCCCATAGTATTTAGGGGTAATCACAGGATAATATGCCATGGGAAAGGGTTTGGGTGGGTAACAATTTGGAGGCTCGGGGTGGAACTGTTGGGTCGAATGGCATGTTGAAACACTGCAGGGACGCTACTAAAAAAAGTCAGAAAAGAATCAGTTTCTTAGCAATGGATTGGAGTCTCATTGACTCTCGGTTGCCCAAAGATTCTCAATTCCAAAACTCTCTAAAATGATGCCTGGCTTTGAAGGGCAGTCACTTTCACTTCACCTCTTGTGCTTCTCCTCATTTGTCGAAGTTTGAATTAAAGCTGTCATGAATGTCCGGCTAATAACCAAGGCGAGTAATTCTGAATTAACGACAAACTCTTACCTTCAAAGTGATACCCCTTAAGAGGGACGGTATCACTTCCTGTTTGCTTCTGCAGCAAGGGCCCAGGACAAGATTTCAAATACTATGTATATTACAGCGGAGATTCACAGTTCAATCAACACTATTTGCATTTTGTAGCAAACGTGTAAACTGGGTGGGGGTATGGAAGGGCACTGAGAGATAAATAAAAGTGTGGGGTTGGCTCTAGGTTAAGCTAATTTGAAAGGCGGCAGCTGGAGACACGTGGGGTTTTATTGTGAAAGGTCGTTGGAGAGGGTGTAGTGAATACTTGGGAAGGAAGATAAACAGGAATATGCCGAGTTGGAGCATTGGTTCCTGGATGAAGTGGAGGGAGGGAAGCGTTGGAAACTAACGAAGTCAATGTTGATGTTGTGTGGTTGAATGGTCCCAAGGTGGAAGATGAGGCGTTCTTCTTCCAGTTTTCACGTAGTTTGTATTTCGTGGTGGAAGAGGCCCTGGACTTGCTCGTCCTTGGAGGAGCATGAGGAGGTGTTGACGTGGTCAGCCACTGTATGGTGGGTTTGTTTGGTGTACGTGTTCCTGAGATGTTCCATAAAAAGCTCTGGGAGTTGGCGTCCTGACCCCAACATAGTCGAGACCACATCGTGAGCAAAGGACTCAATAGTTGAGGTGGGTGAATATGCATGCGGGAAAATCTCTACTGGGTGTGAAAAGATCCTTTTGGGGCCTTGAACAGAGTTGAATGGGGAGGTCAAACAGCTCTTGTGGCGGTAGGTGAAGGTTCTAAGTGTGGAGGGTGGATTGGTGGACTTAACGTGGCAGTTACGGAAGAAATCGTCTCTGTGGAACACAGATCGGGATGGTTAGGGAAATATACCTCTGGTGGTGAGGCATGATTATAGGTGGCAGAGATTTAAAACTCACCTCAGATGGTTGTGTATGTGTGTCTGAAATGAGCTGCTAGAGGAATTGATGTAGGCTGGTACAATTATAATATTTAAAATGTATCTTGATGAATACATGAATAGAAGGGGTTTAAATGCATATGAGACAAATGCTGGCTAATCGGACATGATTAATTTAGGACATCTGGTTGTCATGGCCGAGTTGGAAGTAAGGGACATTTTCCTTTCTATGCATCTTTCTGACTCTCTAACTCTAAGTGTGAAGTCATGACTTTGGGAGGGAGATGCAAGAAGAATTAATACAGTAACTGGCAGGACCCTTAGGAGCATTGATGTGCAGACGAAACACGGGATGCAAATCCATTGCCTGAAAATAACAACAATAACAGATAACGTGGTAAAGAAGACATGCGGAGCAGTAGCCTTTATCAGCCAGGACGCTGAGAGTAAATGTTGGCAAAGCATACGGCAGCTGTAAAAATCAATTACTTCAGTATTAGTGGGTACAGTGGGTTCTTTCTTGATTAGATTTTTTGGAGATAAGTCCCATGATTAAACTTAAAATATAAACCATAGCTATTAATTTAACCTGGGGTTTTGTAGAGGAATAAGACTGTGTAATTTTCTGGGTCTGCAGATTGTGAAGGAGCAAAAATGGCCTTTGCATTGATATGTACTTCTTGTCAGATGTGAGAATTTAAAGAGAGTTTAAGGATTACTGCGGATTATATCTGCCATAAATGCTGTTGGATGTGAATCTTGTCAGATCGAGTGGATCGGTTGGAAAGACAGATAGAAGCGATGAGGAATTTGCAACAGCAACTCTATGTTCAAAGTTTGTGAGAAGATTTGTAGCTCGGGTGCTGGTTGTTGTGGGTCTGTTCGCCGAGCTGGGAGTTTTTGTTGCAATCGTTTCATCCCCTTTCTAGGTGACATCCTCAGTGCTTGGGAGCCTCCTGTGAAGCGCTTCTGTGCTGATTCCTCCCGCATTTATACTGGTTTGAATCTGCCGCTTCCGGTTGTCAGTTGCTATCCGCTGCAGTGGTCGGTATATCGGGTCTAGTTCGATGTGTCTGTTGATAGAATTTGTGGATGAGTGCCTTGCCTCTAGGAATTCCCGGGCTGTTCTCTGTTTGGCCTGCACTATAATAGTGGTGTTGTCCTAATCGAATTCGTGTTGTTTGTCATCTGAGTTTATGGCTACTAGGGATAGCTGGTCGTGTCTTTTCGTGGCTAGTTGGTGTTCATGGATGCGGGTTGTTGTGATGCAACTGTATGTGATGGATGGCAGTAATAAGAAGGGCGAAAGTCTCAAATACAGTCACATAGATGGGTTAACTCCAGGAAGGGTATGGGAGCAGGGCACCTAAGGCAGGAGTCTTTTGGGGATATATCGATTTCAAACAGGATTCTCAGGGGAATGTAGCACGGACAGCCAAGTTTCTGGTAGTGAGATTGGCTCTAATGCATCGAGAGGTACGTCAGCTTCCAAGCGATCAATTGTGTTAGGGGATTCTGTAGTCCGAGGTACAGACAGACGTTCCTGTAGCCAGAAGAGTAAAAGCAGAATTGTGTGTTGTTTCCCTGGTGCCAGCATCAAGGATGTCTCAGAGAGGGTGCAGAATGATTTCAAGGCGGAGAGGGGGCAGCGAGAGGTGATTGTCCACATTGGAATCAACGATACAGGAAAGGAAAAGGTTGAGATTCTGAACGGAGATTACAGAGAGTTAGGCAGAAATTTAAAAAGAGGTCCCCTAGGGGAGTAATATCTGGATTACTCCCAGTGCTATGAGCTAGTGAGGGCAGGAATAGGAGGTTAGAGCAGATGGATGCATGACTGAGGAGCTGGTGTATGGGGGAAGGATTCACATTTTTGGATAGTTGGAATCTCGTTTTGGTAGAACTGACCTGTAGAAGAAGGACGAATTGCACATAAATTGGAAGGGAACTAATATACTGGCAGGGAAATTTGCTAGAACTGCTTGGGAGGATTTAAACTAGTAAGGTGGGGAGGGGTGGTGCGGTTGGCGAGGGTGGGACCCAGGGAAATAGTGAGGAAAGGGATCAATCTTAGACTGTTATAGTTGAGAACATAAGTGAGTCACACAGTCAGGGCAGGCAGGGACAAGGTAGGACTAATAAATTAAACTGCATTGATTTCAATGCAAGGGGCCTAACAGGGAAGGCTGATGAACTCAGGGCATGGATAGGAACATGGGACCGGGATATCATAGCCATTACAGAAACATGACTCAGGGATGGGCACGACTGGCAGCTGAATGTTCCAGAATACAAATGCTACAGGAAGGATAGAAAGGGATTCAAGAGAGGAGGGGGAGTGGCATTTTTGATAAGAGATAGCTTTCCAGCTGTACTGAGGGAAGATATTCCCGGAAATACATCCAGGGAAGATATTTGGGTGGAAGTGAGAAGTAAGAAAGGGGTGATCACATTGTTGGAATTGTATTATTGACCCCCTAATAACCAGAGGGAAATTGAGAAACAAACTTGAAAGGAGATCTCAGCTATCTGTAAGAATAATAGGGTAGTTATGATAGGGTATTTTAAGTTTCCAAACATCGACTGCAACTGCCATAGTGTTAAAGGTTTAGATGGAAAGGAATTTCTTAAATGCACACAAGACAATTTTCTGATTCAGTATGTGGATGTAACTACGAGCGAAGGTGCAAAACCTGCCCTTCTCTTGGGAAATAAGGCAGGACATATGGCTGAGGCGTCTGTGGGGGAAGCACTTTGTGACCAGCGACCAAAATTCTATTCGTTTTAAAATCGTGATGGAAAAGGATAGAGCAGATCTAAACGTTGAAGTTCTAACTTGGAGAAAGGCCAATTTTGACAGTATTAGGCAAGAGCTGATTGGGCACAGATGTTTGCAGTTAGAGGGACGGCTGGAAAATCGGAAGCCTTCAGAAATGAGATAACGAGAATCCAGAGAAAGTATATTCCTGTCAGAGTGAAAGGTAAGGCTGGTAGGTATAGTGAATGCTGGATGACGAAAGAAACTGAGGGTTTAGTTTAAGAAAAAGAATGAATCATATGTCAGGTATAGACAGGATAGACCGAGTGATTCCTTAGAAGAGGATAAAGACAGGAGGAGAATACTTAAGAGGGAAATCAGGAGGGCAAAACGGGGACATGAAATGGCTTTGGCAAATAGAATAAAGGAGAATCCAAAGGGTTTTTACAAATATATTAACGTCAAAAGGGTAACTAGGGAGAGGATATCGTCCCTCGAAGATCAGCAAGGAGGTCTTTGTGTGGAGCAACAGAAAATGGTGGACATCCTAAATGAATATTTTGCATTAGTACGTAATGTGAAAAAGGATATGGAAGATATGGAATGTAGGGAAATAGATGGTGACATCTTGCAAAATGTCCAGATTACAGAGGAGGAAGCTCTGGATGGCTTGAAACGGTTAAAGGTGGATATGTCCCCAGCATCTGATCAGGTGTAAACCAAAAATTCTGTGGTAAGCTAGAGAAGTGAATCCTGGGTCTCTTGCTGAGATATTTCTATTATCGATAGCCACAGGTGAGGTGCCAGAAGACTGGAGGTTTGCAAACGTGATGCCACTGTTTAAGAAGGGCGGTAAAGACAAGCCAGGAATCTATAGACTGGTGAGCAAGTTGTTGGAGGGAATCCTGAGGGACAGAATGGACATGAATTTGGAAAGGCAAGGACTGATCAGGGATAGTCAACATGGCTTTGTGCGGGGGAAATCATGTCTCACAAACTTGAGTTAGTTTTTTAAAGAATTAACAAAGAAGATTGATGAGGGAAGAGAAGTAGTTGTGATGTATATGGAGTTCAGTAAGGTGTTCGACATGGTTCCCCATGGGAGACTGATGAGCAAGGTTAGATCTCATGGAAGCTGAAAATGTGTTGCTGGAAATGCGCAGCAGGTCAGGCAACATCCCAGGAACAGGAAATTCAACGTTTCGGACATAAGCCCTTTTGCTACCGCATGCTGCCTGACTGCTGCGCTTTTCCAGTAACACATCTTCAGCTCTGATCTTCAGCATCTGCAGAACTCACGTTTACCTCATGCTGCCTGACCTGCTGCGCTTTTCCAGCAACACATTTTCAGCTCTGATCTCCAGCATCTGCAGAACTCACTTTAACCTCATGCTGCCTGACCTGCTGCGCTTTTCCAGCAACACATTTTCAACTCTGATCTCCAGCATCTGCAGACCTCACTTTTTCCTCAAGCTGCCTGACCTGCTGCGCTTTTCCAGCAACACATTTTCAGCTCTGATCTCCAGCATCTGCAGACCTCACTTTTTCCTCATCATTCCTGATGATGGGCTTTTGCCCGAAACATAGAACTTCCTGTTCCTTGGATTCCGGACGACGTGCTGCACTTTTCCATCAATACATTTTCAGCTCTGATCTCCAGCATCTGCAGACCTCACTTTTTCCTCGTAGATCTCACGGAATACAAGGAGAACTAGCCATTTAGATACAGAACTGGCTCAAAGGTAGAAGACAGATGACGGTGGTGGAGGACTGTTTTTCAGACTAGAGGCCTGTGACCAGTGGAGTGCCACAAGGATCGGTGCTGAGCCCTCTACTTTTTGTCATTTACATAAATGATTTGGACACGAGTATAAGAGGTACAGTTAGTAAGTTTGCAGATGACACCAAAATTGGAGGTATAGTGGACAGCGAGGAGGGTTACCTCACATTACAATAGGATCTGGACCAGATGGGCCAATGGGCTGAGAAGTGGCAGATGGAGTTTAATTCAGATAAATGCGAGGTGTGGCATTTTGGGAAACCAAATCTTAGCAGGACTTATACACTTAATGATTAGGTCCGAGGGAGTGTTACTGAGCAAAGAGACCTTGGAGTGCAGGTTCATACCTCCTTGAAAGTGGAGTCACAGGTAGATACGATACTGAGGAAGGAGTTTTGTATGCTTTCCTTTATTGGTCAGAATATTGAGTCCAGGAGTTGGGAGGTCATGTTGCGGCTGTACAGGATATTGGTTAGACCACTGTTGGAATATTGCATACAATTCTGGTTGCCTTCCTATCGGAAAGATGTTGTTAATCTTGAAAGGGTTAAGAAAAGATTTACAGGGATGTTGCCAGGATTGGAGGATTTGTGCAATAGGGAGAGGATGAAGGGGATGGGGCTGTTTTCCTGGGAGTGTCGGATGTTGAGGGGTGACCTTATAGAGGTTTACAAAATTATGCGGGGCATGGATAGGATTAATAGACAAAGTCTTTTCCCTGGGGTCGGGGAGTCCGGAACTAGAGAGCATAGGTTTAGGGTGAGAGGGCAAAGATATAACAGAGACCTAAGGGGCAATTGTTTCATACAGAGTTGGTTATGTGTATGGAATGAGCTGCCAGATGAAGTGGTGAATGCTAGTACTATTGCAACATTTTAGAAGGGTTGGATGGGTATATGAATAGGACGGGTTTGGGGGGATATGGTCTGGGTGATGGCAGGTGGGACTAGATTTGTTTGTTATATCTGGTCGGCATGGACGGTTTGGACCGAAGGGTCTGTTTCCATGCTGCACATCTCTATGACTCTACGACTCTCTGAGAGTCTCGCTTGAAGTGTGGTGTGCAGCTTTGTTTGCCGCACCACAGGAAAGACATGGTGGCCTTAGAGAGGGTGTACAAAACGCATTATTTGTCTGCACAGATGCGACGGGGCCACGGGTCTGTTCCTCTGTAGTACTGCTGTATGTGTGAAATCATGATGGAGGAACATGTAGATGTGAGTGGGAGAGCGAGGATTTAAGCGGTCACTTAGTGAGTGAGATGGAGAGGGGAGGAAGAAGAGGCAAGTGGAAACTTGAAAGAGACTGAAAGAGAGAGGAAAGCTGACGGATGTTTGTGAGGAAGTGATGAGAGGAGAGATGAATGATCGGCAGATCCTTTACCAACATCTTCTCGAGCTCCAGCATCTTTCAGAGTGCTGTACACATAATGAACTGTTGGTTAACTTGTATTTCCAGCTCTACTGGAGGCGTCATGACCCGATAATTGTTCATCATAAGGATGGATCAATCTTTTATTAAATATGATAAAATAATCACTTCTCAACTTGTCTGGATGAGTCTAAACTGATTGGGCCCACAAAGTTGTTGTTGGGTATTGATGGAACTCCCACTCTGATCATTTCTTTGTCTGAACCTCACTGTCAGATGTGATCAGCCATTTAAGTTGACCCAAGCAGATTCCCATCTGTGCCGTTCACTCCCCTCAGAGCATCCTCTATGTGGTTTTAATTTCCAGGAGGTCGGATTCGTTGACTGAGGGACAGTACTCGGTGGAACGTCAGCAAGGGGCCTCCGTTCCCAGGTCAGGGCGTACTCAGTGAGATTTCACAGAGGTAGGAGTCAACAGTGAGTGCATCCACAGCCAGTCATTTCGGACCGTGGACACCACTGCACCCTCAACTCAGGAGTTTGTGTCCTTCTAGTGGTGCAGGGATAGAGCATAAAATGCTCCTGATCGATGCTGGGATTTGACGGTGAGCAATGGTTCTGAATGCTGACTGTGTTAGAGCTATAAGATGTCAGTCCGCTCCAGTCTTTTCCTCAAACCCCTCCTCTGCCTTTCTGTCAGTATGAACAAACACACAATTCACAATGAAAAATGAGTAACATGCAAAGGTCTGCAATGTTTTAAGTTTTATTACCACAGGTCAGAATGTAATCGTTTAGGGGTGATTAATCGATGCAATGGATCTGAACTTGAACAGCAGGAAATACAGTTAGCATCATTCGCAGGCTCAGGGGGGTGTGGGAAATAATGTGGGTATATCCCCCATGTGTCAATCGTCGCTTCTTGCAGCAGTGTAACCTGTTGCAGCAAAGCACAGAAAGGCGAACTTCTCCTGGAGCACAGCGATTCGCTCTGCACACTCCACCCTGCGTTTCACAAACGGAGGTAATACCTGGGCAACAGAAAGTGAGATATTATTGACGCAGCTAGCGAGACAGACCAACCCTGATGCCTGCTATCACTGATGTACATGCAAATCAGAATGCTTTGCGATATTCCCATTTTCATACTACCCAGGGATAAGCAGAAGAGAACAATTGGACCACAGTAAAGTAACAGCACAAGCAGAGAGAACTTCCATCCCAAAAGCTCAGTGGTGGTCGAAAGATAAAGTCGCCCATTCTAGCTCAACATTACAGGACCTGATGTGTATTGTTGCAGTTTCCAGAATTCCCCGTTCAGATTCAAGTTCAATTCGTGTGCATCTCTTCTGGACTCTCTCTTGGTCAATTCTGCTCTCCCTCGAATGTGCCAACCAGATTTCCACAACAAACCTCCTTGCAGAACTGAGGGTTGAATCCTTACTTTCTCGACTGCAACCTCATCCAGGGAAGAATACAATAAAAAACAATCCAGCATGTCACCTTTTCAAGGCTGATCTAACTGACCTGGCATAGTCGGTTTCGGCATCACCTTCTCTGAGCAAAGCAATGCCATTTCCAAACCCCACCGCCAAATCCCCCATCACCACCCCATCATCCCCGCCTCCCAGGTCGTGAATCCGTATCTTCCAAGTGACAGGTTATTATTGCTCTCCAGACTGGGTAAAATACTCTTCCCACGGCCGTGTCAGTAAGGTCCAGAGAGCAACAGCAAAGGAGAAGGCCGTTTTGGCCAACACACTGCCCCAACTGCCTCACTACTCAAATCCAATATTCCAGCATTTGGCCCATTTTGTTGCATGAGTTTGCGTCAAAAATGCCTGTTTGAATACTTCTTTTTGTCTTGAGAGTTTTACATCTCCCAAACGTAGACGCAGTGATTTTCTGGACCCCACCACTCTCTAAATGAAAACGTTTTCCCTCACATCTCCTTTAAACTTGCTTCCCGTTACCGTAATCTTATGCTTCCTATTCGTTGTGCCACCAATAAAGGGGCAAAGCATGCTTCCTGTCTACCCTATCTCTGCCTCACATCTCAATAACTTCCTTTCTCAATCTCTTTCTGTAAAAGGAAAACAAGCCCTGTCTGTCACAATTCTCTTCAATACCCAGCCCAGGCTATATCCTGGCAAATCAACACAACTGCTCTGCACCCTCTCCAGTAAAATTGCATATCACACATGATGTATATTCTAGAACCGCACATGGTATCCTCACTCTGGACTGAGCAGACTTATATGCTGTTCCAGCATCACATTATTTTTTGAGGTTTGCACCTCAGCTAATAAAGGCAAGTATCGTATGAACCTTCTTAAAGACTTGATATGCTTGTCTGGATATCTTAAGAAGTCAGGGAAAATATACAACTGTGTCCTTGTGATTATCAGTGTTTCCCTTGGGGCCTGCCGATCTTTCTCTATCATTTTGACTGGCTGGGCTTGCCCAAGTGAATCCCCTCGCACTGGTTAGAGAGAATCCCATTTGTCACTAATCAGCCCACCGTATCCATGTTACAGTCATCGATATGAGAGGAAGCAGGTTTTAATGAACTGAATAGGCTTTACTTGCTCTTCCATAAGTCTGTTGAGATAAACACCCACTTGCAACGAAAGGCGTAGTATTCAGCACATCAAAAGTAGTCATCAGCCCAGCCAGAAACAGAAAACCCAGGAGAATAAACATTGCTCTTTGCATTTTCTCTCTGAGCTCCTCAGAGTCGCACTGAGCTGACTGGAGCACGGGACTCTTTTTATGGAGTCAGCGGCCAATCCGCATTTACCAACCATTCACAGACAAAAGGGATTAATTCCACGCCCTGCATGTTAACGTGAACGCGTGCCAAGCACTTTCATCGTCACCCTGTCGATCCGTGACACCATTTTCAAGGAACTGTGTCCCTGAACCTCTGGGTCTCTCTGTTCAACAACAACCCCCAAATGTCCCACCATCAACGTAGTTCTGCCCTAACCTGGCTGATCAAAACGCAATGAATTGCATTTATCTAAATTGAACTCCACCTGCCAAAAGTAAGACTCCAAAGACCTGAAGCAGCTCTGGACCTACTAGGTGTTTATGTCCTTTTATGGATTTGTTTGTCTTTGTTCATTATAAACCTGCTGCACAATGAGATTTTGACGTTGAGTATTAAAGAGATTGACGACGGTCCCCACCAAAAGAGAGTAAGCTGTTGGACAATGCCCAAGAACACCTCAGTTCCTGCAGCCAGCTCACTGAAGAATGGCAGACAGGATGGAGACCAGCAGCAAGGCTGTTCCTCTTTAGAGGTGAATGTTTAACAAAAGCGTCCGTCCCCTCGGTTTTGCTGTCAGTTTAGGTAGAACAAAACCTTTACATGCACATCAGTCTGTCGATGGCAGAAATTTCTCACCACAGAAGTCATTAAGACTCAGAGGTGTTCAGCGCAGACTTTGAGAAACACACCGCCTTTTCGGTTTGGTTTCCTGGTGCTGTTGCAGTCCATCATTGATGACGATGCAGGAGAGATTGAATCACTTTGCGTTAAAGCTCAGGCCAGACCCATTTAGCAACCTACAAAATCGTTCGTTGAAGCAGTATTAAGCCATTCTCTCTGTAAATCGGTAAAATATGGTGCTGGAGAAAGGCTCAGCAGTCATGTAGATCTGAGGAACAAGAGAGTCGACGTTATCAGTAGGACCTTATGCAGGAACGTTCATTCTGGCTCTTAGGTCTGTCCTGACTCTATTTCAGATTCTGGCGGCCATATGTTGTATCATGGTGCTTGTGTGATAATCCAAAACCCTTCCAAACGCAAAGGTGTCACTCTCATGTTTGAACCTTTTCTGAAATTTGGTCCATGCAGTTTAACATCTTCATGAATTGTTCACTCCAATTATGAAACTCCTGCACACTTCGCCCCGAAAAGATCTGCCCTTTGGCACTTCTTATTTCACACCTTCATTATACCTCTCGCTGACATATAAACATATATGATGTCCAATTCCTCTATGGACTCGTCCTGTCTAATCTTGTTCAGTTGGTAATTCCTTAGCGATACCTGGAGTTCTTTAATTGTGGGCCTCCTGAACCACTGTGACATAATGCAGAATATAATAAGAAAGGAAAATTGAATCCTGGACTTTATTGCATCTGGACTGAATTATATAAAGACAAATTGTAATTACAATTATAAGCACATCCTGAGACCATGTTTGCAGTTGTGTGTCCAAGTTGGGTTAGTTTTCTTGAGGAAAGATCTGGTGGCACTGCCAGTTCAGAGGCGATTCACAAAGTTGCTTCCACACGTGAAAAGCCTGTAATAAAAGGGGTGTACGTAGCTTGGGTTTGAACTAGAACCTCATGATGGAGTTCAGAAGAATGAGTCGAATACTGATTGAGATAAGTTTAGTACAAAGAGAATTGGTAAGATGGCCATTGAACAGATGATTCCTCTTTCGTGGATTAGTTTCGACCAAGTGGGCTGGGACATATAGTAAAAGGATGTAGTTTAAAAGCTGAGATGAGACAGAACTGCTTCTCTCAGAGGATTGTGAGTCTGATGAGCTCACTTCCCCAGAATGCAGTTAGGGAAACTTGAATTAGAAAGTATACTCGATTTTTAGGGCTGTTGTAGGCTGCAGCGGGACATTGACAGGATGCAGAGATGTGCGGAGAGGTGGCAGATGGAGTACAACCTGAATAAATGCGAGCTGATGCATTTTGGAAGGTCGAATTTGAAAGCTGAGTACAGGATTAAGGTTAGGATTCTTGACAGTGTGGAGGAATAGGGGGATCTTGAGTGCAGGTACACAGATCCCTTAAAACGGCCACACAAGTGGACAGTATTGTTAAGAAAGCATATGGTGTTTTGGCTTTCATTAACGGGGGTTTGAGTTTAAGAGTCGTGAGATCTTGTTGCAGCTCGATAAAGCTTTGGTTAGACCGCACTTGGAATACTGTGTCAATTTCTGGTCGCCCTATTGTAAGAAAGATGTCGATGCTTTGGAGAGGGTTCAGAGAAGGTTTACCAGGATACTGCCTGGACTGGAGGGCTTATCTTATGAGAAGAAGTTGACTAAGCCCGGATTTTTCCTTTGGAGAAAAGGAGGATGAGAGGGGACCTAATTGAGGTATACCAGATAATGAGAGGCATAGATACAGTCGAAAGCCAGAGACTATTTCCCGGGGCAGAAATGACTAACACGAGGGGTCCTAGTTTTAAGCTGGTTGGAGGAAAGTATCGAGGGGATGTCAGAGGCGGGTTCTTTACACAGAGAGCTGTGAGAGCATGGAATACATTGCCAGCAGCAGTTGTGGAATCAAGGTCATTGGGGACATTTCAGAGTCTACTGGACATGCATATGGTCACAGAAATAAGAGGGTGCATGCATGAGGATCAGTGGTCGGAACAACATGGTGGGCCGAAGGGCCTGTTCTGTGCCGTATTGTTCTATGTTCTATATTCTATAATTGCAAGTTGTTGTCAAGCGGGGTCATTGAGAAGCAAAGTGAGAAGTGTATAATGTCACCATTCCCAGCGCCATCTTAGATACAGAGGTGTCTAATTACAACATCTTATATATTAAGTAGAAGTTTTGGTCATGAGCCCTTCAGCAGAAATTCCTGATGAAGGGCTTATGCTCGAAACATCGACTCTCCTGCTCCTCAGATGCTACTTGACGGGCTGTGCTTTTCAACAACCACAGTCTTCCTCTCTGATCTCCAGCATCTGCAGTCCTCACGTTCTGCTGGATGCAATACTTGTCAAGCACGTATATTCATTAACTGAAGATACAGTGTTTTCTTACATTTGAAAACGGGGTTCTGATCATCTCAGTATCCCTCCAAGGAGATCAGCTAAAGATGTGGGGAGCATGGCATCGATTCTGAATGTGGATTAAGAGGATGTATTCTTTATGGGGGTAAGTAAGTGTTTCAGTCTCCAGTCTGACGAGCCACTCCGAGAGACAGGAGGAATGGACGGACCTGAAACGGCATTCAGGCAAACCAGAAATATCTCCCAGTTTTAATCCATTTGCTTATCGTAGTTCTCAAAGAGATCTGCCTCTGAACGAAACACTCTCAGTTTGGATTTCCTTCCAAATTTATTTCAAAAATCTCACTTTTGTACATTGGTTTCAGTTACCGCGGAATGTTTTCCTTTTATCTTAAACTTTTCACATACATCTAAGTTTTTGTTACTTTTGGTAGTCTGGTTAGGGTGTTCATTGGTTATGCCACACCGAGAACACAGAGGTCAGTCTGTGGCTCCACCTCCCCAATCAGATTACAGGAGAATGATAATGTATTTTCCCTACCTGCGATCTCTATAAAAGACCACAGCAGACTACAGTGTGTAAACCATTTCGCTACCTCCCTTAACAGGCCATACTGGGTGCACAGCGTACAGACCTAATCTCTATCTCCCCTGCTCAGACCACACTGGGAGCACAATGCATCCGTTCTGTTACTGTTCTCTTTTCCCGAAGACGCTGGGAGCAACAAGTATAATACCTGTCTTCTTATACTGTAGATTTTCTTTCCTTTCAGGGACGATCATTGGATGCAACAGAATTCCTGGAACCTGAAGACAGGGGCCTTGTCGGCGCAATGAGTACATATTCCATAATAAATGTTTCTAGTTTCATAAGTGGTGCATGGTCAGATGACGAAGGAGTGGGGAATTGTCACTGTCGACTGTGACGTCTCGATTACAACAACAGCTCCACTATTGACAGATAGTCTCAGTCTTCCTAACAAGACAGTTTCGTCGAATTGTGCGAAATAAAATTACTTCATTTATCACTAACTCGTCTCAACGTTTTATTCTGCCCTTTCAATAGTGGGGAGCTGTCTCTGAACTCGCAATCAGGCAGACCCTGTTCCCTCAGCACTGACTCTCCAATTGTGCCAAGACGACGCTTCCTTTGGTCGGATTCGCCAGTATTGCAGGTATCCCTTAGCGCTCACCCTCCAAGATGGGGAAAACCCTCAGCAGTGACTCTCCAATAGTCTGGCACTTGTTCAAAACTGACCCTCCGATCGTACAGAGCTCTGCCAGCACCGAGATTATCAGTTGGGGGGTGTGGGAGGTCGGGTGTGGAGGGATTTGCTAGTTGTTGAAGTGATTACAATTTGACAGGGCAGCTGAACAGAAAAGACACAATAAACTATTTCCTGCTCGCAAATGACCGGTGAACCAAAGGATGTTAGGTCAGGCACTCATTAAAAGTGATTAGACAATACAATGAACAGCAGCATGATGGCTTTGGCCAGCACAATGGCTCAATTTCTAACACTGCTGCCTCACAGCGCCAGGGACCCGGTGCTTCGGTGGCTGTTAATGTGGAGTTTGCATATTCTTCCCGTGACTGCGTGGGTTTCCTCCGGGAGCTCTGGTTTCCTTCCATAATCCAAAGATGTGGAAGTTAGTTGACTTGGCCGTGCTAAATTGCCCATAGTATTTAGGGGTAATTACAGGATAATATGCCATGGGAAAGGGTTTGGGTGGGTAACAATTTGGAGGCTCGGGGTGGAACTGTTGGGTCGAATGGCATGTTGCAACACTGCAGGGACGCTACTAAAAAAAGTCAGAAAAGAATCAGTTTCTTAGCAATGGATTGGAGTCTCATTGACTCTCGGTTGCCCAAAGATTCTCAATTCCAAAACTCTCTAAAATGATGCCTGGCTTTGAAGGGCAGTCACTTTCACTTCACCTCTTGTGCTTCTCCTCATTTGTCGAAGTTTGAATTAAAGCTGTCATGAATGTCAGGCTAATAACCAAGGCGAGTAATTCTGAATTAACGACAAACTCTTACCTTCAAAGTGATACCCCTTAAGAGGGACGGTATCACTTCCTGTTTGCTTCTGCAGCAAGGGCCCAGGACAAGATTTCAAATACTATGTATATTACAGCGGAGATTCACAGTTCAATCAACACTATTTGCATTTTGTAGCAAACGTGTAAACTGGGTGGGGGTATGGAAGGGCACTGAGAGATAAATAAAAGTGTGGGGTTGACTCTAGGTTAAGCTAATTTGAAAGGCGGCAGCTGGAGACACGTGGGGTTTTATTGTGAAAGGTCGTTGGAGAGGGTGTAGTGAATACTTGGGAAGGAAGATAAACAGGAATATGCCGAGTTGGAGCATTGGTTCCTGGATGAAGTGGAGGGAGGGAAGCGTTGGAAACTAACGAAGTCAATGTTGATGTTGTGTGGTTGAATGGTCCCAAGGTGGAAGATGAGGCGTTCTTCTTCCAGTTTTCACGTAGTTTGTATTTCGTGGTGGAAGAGGCCCTGGACTTGCTCGTCCTTGGAGGATTATGAGGAGGTGTTGACGTGGTCAGCCACTGTATGGTGGGTTTGTTTGGTGTACGTGTTCCTGAGATGTTCCATAAAAAGCTCTGGGAGTTGGCGTCCTGACCCCAACATGGTCGAGACCACATCGTGAGCAAAGGACTCAATAGTTGAGGTGGGTGAATATGCATGCGGGAAAATCTCTACTGGGTGTGAAAAGATCCTTTTGGGGCCTTGAACAGAGTTGAATGGGGAGGTCAAACAGCTCTTGTGGCGGTAGGTGAAGGTTCTAAGTGTGGAGGGTGGATTGGTGGACTTAACGTGGCAGTTATGGAAGAAATCGTCTCTGTGGAACACAGATCGGGATGGTTAGGGAAATATACCTCTGGTGGTGAGGCATGATTATAGGTGGCAGAGATTTAAAACTCACCTCAGATGGTTATGTATGTGTGTCTGAAATGAGCTGGTAGAGGAATTGATGGAGGCTGGTACAATTATAATATTTAAATGTATCTTGATGAATACATGAATAGAAGGGGTTTAAATGCATATGAGACAAATGCTGGCTAATCGGACATGATTAATTTAGGACACCTGGTTGTCATGGACGAGTTGGAAGTAAGGGACATTTTCCTTTCTATGCATCTTTCTGACTCTCTAACTCTAAGTGTGAAGTCATGACTTTGGGAGGGAGATGCAAGAAGAATTAATACAGTAACTGGCAGGACCCTTAGGAGCATTGATGTGCAGACGAAACACGGGATGCAAATCCATTGCCTGAAAATAACAACAATAACAGATAACGTGGTAAAGAAGACATGCGGAGCAGTAGCCTTTCTCAGCCAGGACGCTGAGAGTAAATGTTGGCAAAGCATACGGCAGCTGTAAAAATCAATTACTTCAGTATTAGTGGGTACAGTGGGTTCTTTCTTGATTAGATTTTTTGGAGATAAGTCCCATGATTAAACTTAAAATATAAACCATAGCTATTAATTTAACCTGGGGTTTTGTAGAGGTATAAGACTGTGTAATTTTCTGGGTCTGTAGATTGTGAAGGAGCAATAATGGCCTTTGCATTGATATGTACTTCTTGTCAGATGTGAGAATTTAAAGAGAGTTTAAGGATTACTGCGGATTATATCTACCATAAATGCTGTTGGATGTGAATCTTGTCAGATCGAGAAGATCGGTTGGAGAGACAGATAGAAGCGATGAGGAATTTGCAACAGCAACTCTATGTTCAAAGTTTGTGAGAAGATTTGTAGCTCGGGTGCTGGTTGTTGTGGGTCTGTTCGCCGAGCTGGGAGTTTTTGTTGCAATCGTTTCATCCCCTTTCTAGGTGACATCCTCAGTGCTTGGGAGCCTCCTGTGAAGCGCTTCTGTGCTGATTCCTCCCGCATTTATACTGGTTTGAATCTGCCGCTTCCGGTTGTCAGTTGCTATCCGCTGCAGTGGTCGGTATATCGGGTCTAGTTCGATGTGTCTGTTGATAGAATTTGTGGATGAGTGCCTTGCCTCTAGGAATTCCCTGGCTGTTCTCTGTTTGGCCTGCACTATAATAGTGGTGTTGTCCTAATCGAATTCGTGTTGTTTGTCATCTGAGTTTATGGCTACTAGGGATAGCTGGTCGTGTCTTTTCGTGGCTAGTTGGTGTTCATGGGTGCGCGTTGTTGTGATGCAACTGTATGTGATGGATGGCAGTTATAAGAAGGGCGAAAGTCTCAAATACAGTCACATAGATGGGTTAACTCCAGGAAGGGTAAGGGAGCAGGGCACCTAAGGCAGGAGTCTTTTGGGGATATATCGATTTCAAACAGGATTCTCAGGGGAATGTAGCACGGACAGCCAAGTTTCTGGTAGTGAGATTGGCTCTAATGCATCGAGGGGTACGTCAGCTTCCAAGCGATCAATTGTGTTAGGGGATTCTGTAGTCCGAGGTACAGACAGACGTTCCTGTAGCCAGAAGAGTAAAAGCAGAGTTGTGTGTTGTTTCCCTGGTGCCAGCATCAAGGATGTCTCAGAGAGGGTGCAGAATGATTTCAAGGCGGAGAGGGGCAGCGAGAGGTGATTGTCCACATTGGAATCAACGATACAGGAAAGGAAAAGGTTGAGATTCTGAAGGGAGATTACAGAGAGTTAGGCAGAAATTTAAAAAAAGAGGTCCTCTAGGGGAGTAATATCTGGATTACTCCCAGTGCTATGAGCTAGTGAGGGCAGGAATAGGAGGATAGAGCAGATGGATGCATGACTGAGGAGCTGGTGTATGGGGGAAGGATTCACATTTTTGGATCGTTTGAATCTCTTTTTGGTAGAACTGACCTGTAGAAGAAGGACGGATTGCACATAAATTGGAAGAGGTCCAATATACTGGCAGGGAAATTTGCTAGAACTGATTGGGAGGATTTAAACTAGTAAGGTGGGGAGGGGTGGTGCGGGTGGTGGGGGTGGGACCCAGGGAAATAGTGAGGAAAGGGATCAATCTGAGACTGTTATAGTTGAGAACATAAGTGAGTCACACATTCAGGGCAGGCAGGGACAAGGTAGGACTAATAAATTAAACTGCATTTATTTCAATGCAAGGGGCCTAACAGGGAAGGCAGATGAACTCAGGGCATGGATAGGAACATGGGACTGGGATATCATAGCCATTACAGAAACATGACTCAGGGATGGGCACGACTGGCAGCTGAATGTTCCAGAATACAAATGCTCCAGGAAGGATAGAAAGGGATTCAAGAGAGGAGGGGGAGTGGCATTTTTGATATGAGATAGCTTTCCAGCTGTACTGAGGGAAGATATTCCCGGAAATACATCCAGGGAAGATATTTGGGTGGAAGTGAGAAGTAAGAAAGGGGTGATCACATTGTTGGGAATGTATTATTGACCCCCTAATAACCAGAGGGAAATTGAGAAACAAACTTGAAAGGAGATCTCAGCTATCTGTAAGAATAATAGGGTAGTTATGATAGGGTATTTTAAGTTTCCAAACATCGACTGCAACTGCCATAGTGTTAAAGGTTTAGATGGAAAGGAATTTCTTAAGTGCACACAAGACAATTTTCTGATTCAGTATGTGGATATAACTACGAGCGAAGGTGCAAAACTCGCCCTTCGCTTGGGAAATAAGGCAGGGCATATGGCTGAGGCGTCTGTGGGGGAGCACTTTGTGACCAGCGACCAAAATTCTATTCGTATTAAAATCGTGATGGAAAAGGATAGAGCAGATCTAAAAGTTGAAGTTCTAACTTGGAGAAAGGCCAATTTTGACAGTATTAGGCAAGAGCTGATTGGGCACAGATGTTTGCAGTTAGAGGCACGGCTGGAAAATGGGAAGCCTTCAGAAATGAGATAACGAGAATCCAGAGAAAGTATATTCCTGTCAGGGTGAAAGGTAAGGCTGGTAGGTATAGTGAATGCTGGATGACGAAAGAAACTGAGGGTTTAGTTTAAGAAAAAGAATGAATCATATGTCAGGTATAGACAGGATAGACCGAGTGATTCCTTAGAAGAGGATAAAGAAAGTAGGAGAATACTTAAGAGGGAAATCAGGAGGGCAAAACGGGGCCATGAAATGGCTTTGGCAAATAGAATAAAGGAGAATCCAAAGGGCTTTTACAAATATATTAACGGCAAAAGGGTAACTAGGGAGAGGATATCGTCCCTCGAAGATCAGCAAGGAGGTCTTTGTGTGGAGCAACAGAAAATGGTGGACATCCTAAATGAATATTTTGCATTAGTACGTAATGTGAAAAAGGATATGGAAGATATGGAATGTAGGGAAATAGATGGTGACATCTTGCAAAATGTCCAGATTACAGAGGAGGAAGCTCTGGATGGCTTGAAAAGGTTAAAGGCGGATATGTCCCCAGCACCTGATCAGGTGTAAACCAAAAATTCTGTGGTAAGCTAGAGAAGTGAATCCTGGGCCTCTTGCTGAGATATTTCTATTATCGATAGTCTCAGGTGAGGTGACAGAAGACTGGAGGTTTGCAAACGTGATGCCACTGTTTAAGAAGGGCGGTAAAGACAAGCCAGGAATCTATAGACTGGTGAGCCTGACCTCAGTGGTGGGCAAGTTGTTGGAGGGAATCCTGAGGGACAGAATGGACATGAATTTGGAAAGGCAAGGACTGATCAGGGATAGTCAACATGGCTTTGTGCGGGGGAAATCATGTCTCACAAACTTGAGTGAGTTTTTTAAAGAATTAACAAAGAAGATTGATGAGGGAAGAGAAGTATTTGTGATGTATATGGAGTTCAATAAGGTGTTCGACATGGTTCCCCATGGGAGACTGATGAGCAAGGTTGGATCTCATGGAAGCTGAAAATGTGTTGCTGGAAATGCGCAGCAGGTCAGGCAACATCCCAGGAACAGGAAATTCGACGTTTCGGACATAAGCCCTTTTGCTGCCGCATGCTGCCTGACTGCTGCGCTTTTCCAGTAACACATCTTCAGCTCTGATCTCCAGCATCTGCAGAACTCACGTTTACCTCTTGCTGCCTGACCTGCTGCGCTTTTCCAGCAACACATTTTCAACTCTGATCTCCAGCATCTGCAGAACTCACTTTAACCTCATGCTGCCTGACCTGCTGCGCTTTTCCAGCAACACATTTTCAGCTCTGATCTCCAGCATCTGCAGACCTCACTTTTTCCTCATCATTCCTGATGATGGGCTTTTGCCCGAAACATAGAACTTCCTGTTCCTTGGATGCTGGACGACGTGCTGCACTTTTCCATCAATACATTTTCAGCTCTGATCTCCAGCATCTGCAGACCTCACTTTTTCCTCGTAGATCTCACGGAATACAAGGAGAACTAGCCATTTGGATACAGAACTGGCTCAAAGGTAGAAGACAGATGACGGTGGTGGAGGACTGTTTTTCAGACTAGAGGCCTGTGACCAGTGGAGTGCCACAAGGATCGGTGCTGAGCCCTCTACTTTTTGTCATTTACATAAATGATTTGGACACGAGCATAAGAGGTACAGTTAGTAAGTTTGCAGATGACACCAAAATTGGAGGTATAGTGGACAGCGAGGAGGGTTACCTCAGATTTCCCAGATGGGCCAATGGGCTGAGAAGTGGCAGATGGAGTTTAATTCAGATAAATGCGAGGTGTGGCATTTTGGGAAACCAAATCTTAGCAGGACTTATACACTTAATGATTAGGTCCGAGGGAGTGTTACTGAGCAAAGAGACCTTGGAGTGCAGGTTCATACCTCCGTGAAAGTGGAGTCACAGGTAGATACGATACTGAGGAAGGAGTTTTGTATGCTTTCCTTTATTGGTCAGAATATTGAGTCCAGGAGTTGGGAGGTCATGTTGCGGCTGTACAGGATATTGGTTAGACCACTGTTGGAATATTGCATACAATTCTGGTTGCCTTCCTATCGGAAAGATGTTGTTAATCTTGAAAGGGTTAAGAAAAGATTTACAGGGATGTTGCCAGGATTGGAGGATTTGAGCTATAGGGAGAGGCTGAAGGGGATGGGGCTGTTTTCCTGGGAGTGTCGGATGTTGAGGGGTGACCTTATAGAGGTTTACAAAATTATGAGGGGCGTGGATAGGATTAATAGACAAAGTTTTTTCCCTGCGGTCGGGGAGTCCGGAACTAGAGAGCATGGGTTTAGGGTGAGAGGGGAAAGATATTACAGAGACCTAAGGGGCAATTGTTTCATACAGAGGGGGTTATGTATATGGAATGAGCTGCCAGATGAAGTGGTGAATGCGAGTACAATTGCAACATTTTAGAAGCGTTGGATGGGTATATGAATAGGACGGGTTTGGGGGGATATGGTCTGGGTGATGGCAGGTGGGACTAGATTGGTTTGTTATATCTGGTCGGCATGAACGGTTTGGACCGAAGGGTCTGTTTCCATGCTGCACATCTCTATGACTCTACGACTCTCTGAGAGTCTCGCTTGAAGTGTGGTGTGCAGCTTTGTTTGCCGCACCACAGGAAAGACATGGTGGCCTTAGAGAGGGTGTACAAAACGCATTATTTGTCTGCACAGATACGACGGGGCCACGGGTCTGTTCCTCTGTAGTACTGCTGTATGTGTGAAATCATGATGGAGGAACATGTAGATGTGAGTGGGAGAGCGAGGATTTAAGCGGTCAATTAGTGAGTGAGATGAAGAGGCAAGTGGAAACTTGAAAGAGACTGAAAGAGAGAGGAAAGCTGACGGATGTTTGTGAGGAAGTGATGAGAGGAGAGATGAATGATCGGCAGATCCTTTACCAACATCTTCTCGAGCTCCAGCATCTTTCAGAGTGCTGTACACATAATGAACTGTTGGTTAACTTGTATTTCCAGCTCTACTGGAGGCGTCATGACCAGATAATTGTTCATCATAAGGATGGATCAATCTTTTATTAAATATGATAAAATAATCACTTTTCAACTTGTCTGGATGAGTCAAAACTGATTGGGCCCACAAAGTTGTTGTTGGATATTGATGGAACCCCGACTCTGATCATTTCTTTGTCTGAACCTCACTGTTAGATGTGATCAGCCATTTAAGTTGACCCAAGCAGATTCCCATCTGTGCCGTTCACTCCCCTCAGAGCATCCTCTATGTGGTTTTAATTTCCAGGAGGTCGGATTCGTTGACTGAGGGACAGTACTCGGCGGAATGTCAGCAAGGGGCCTCCGTTCCCAGGTCAGGGCGTACTCAGTGAGATTTCACAGAGGTAGGAGTCAACAGTGAGTGCATCCACAGCCAGTCATTTCGGACCGTGGACACCACTGCACCCTCAACTCAGGAGTTTGTGTCCTTCTCGTGGTGCAGGGATAGAGCATAAAATGCACCTGATCGATGCTGGGATTTGACGGTGAGCAATGGTTCTGAATGCTGACTGTGTTAGAGCTATAAGATGTCAGTACGCTCCAGTCTTTTCCTCAAACCCCTCCTCTGCCTTTCTGTCAGTATGAACAAACACACAAATCACAATGAAAAATGAGTAACATGCAAAGGTCTGCAATGTTTTACGTTTTATTACCACAGGTCAGAATGTAATCGTTTAGGGGTGATTAAATCGATGCAATGGATCTGAACTTGAACAGCAGGAAATACAGTTAGCATCATTCGCAGGCTCAGGGGATGTGGGAAATAATGTAGGTATATCCCCCATGTGTCAATCGTCGCTTCTTGCAGCAGTGTAACCTTTTGCGGCAAAACACAGAAAGGCGAACTTCTCCTGGAGCACAGCGATTCGCTCTGCACACTCCACCCTGCGTTTCACAAACGGAGGTAATACCTGGGCAACAGAAAGTGAGATATTATTGACGCAGCTAGCGAGACAGACCAACCCTGATGCCTGCTATCACTGATGTACATGCAAATCAGAATGCTTTGCGATATTCCCATTTTCATACTACCCAGGGATAAGGAGAAGAGAACAATTGGACCACAGTAAAGTAACAGCACAAGCAGAGAGAACTTCCATCCCAAAAGCTCAGTGGTGGTCGAAAGATAAAGTCGCCCATTCTAGCTCAACATTACAGGACCTGATGTGTATTGTTGCAGTTTCCAGAATTCCCCGTTCAGATTCAAGTTCAATTCGTGTGCATCTCTTCTGGACTCTCTCTTGGTCAATTCTGCTCTCCCTCGAATGTGCCAACCAGATTTCCACAACAAACCTCCTTGCAGAACTGAGGGTTGAATCCTTACTTTCTCGACTGCAACCTCATCCAGGGAAGAATACAATAAAAAAAAATCCAGCATGTCTTCTTTTCAAGGCTGATCTAACTGACCTGGCATAGTCGGTTTCGGCATCACCTTCTCTGAGCAAAGCAATGCCATTTCCAAACCAAACCTCCAACTCCCCCATCACCACCCCATCATCCCCGCCTCCCAGGTAGTGAATCCGTATCTTCCAAGTGACAGGTTATTATTGCTCTCCAGACTGGGTAAAATACTCTTCCCACGGCCGTGTCAGTAAGGTCCAGAGAGCAACAGCAAAGGAGAAGGCCGTTTTGGCCAACACACTGCCCCAACTGCCTCACTACCCAAATCCAATATTCCAGCATTTGGCCCATTTTGTTGCATGAGTTTGCGTCACAAATGCCTGTTTGAATACTTCTTTTTGTCTTGAGAGTTTTACATCTCCCAAACGTTAGACACAACGATTTTCTGAACCCCACCACTCTCTAAATGAAAACTTTTCCCCTCACATCTCCTTTAAACTTGCTTCCCGTTACTGTAATCTTATGCTTCCTATTCGTTGTGCCACCAATGAAGGGGCAAAGCATGCTTCCTGTCTACCCTATCTCTGCCTCACATCTCAATAACTTCCCCTCTCAATCTCTTTCTGTAAAAGGAAAACAAGCCCTGTCTGTCACAATTCTCTTCAATACCCTGCCCAGGCTATATCCTGGCAAATCAACACAACTGCTCTGCACCCTCTCCAGTAAAATTGCATATCACACATGATGTATATTCTAGAACCGCACATGGTATCCTCACTCTGGACTGAGCAGACTTATATGCTGTTCCAGCATCACATTACTTTTTGAGGTTTGCACCTCAGCTAATAAAGGCAAGTATCGTATGAACCTTCTTAAAGACTTGATCTGCTTGTCTGGATATCTTAAGAAGTCAGGGAAAATATACACCTGTGTCCTTGTGATTATCAGTGTTTCCCCAGGGGCCTGCCGATCTTTCTCTATCATTTTGCCTGGCTGGGCTTGCCCAAGTGAATCCCCTCGCACTGGTTAGAGAGAATCCCATTTGTCACTAATCAGCCCATCGTATCCGTGTTACAGTCATCGATATGAGAGGAAGCAGGTTTTGAAGAACCGAATAGGCTTTACCTGCTCTTCCATAAGTCTATTGAGATAAGCACCCACCTGCAACGAAAGGCGTAGTATTCAGCACATCAAAAGTAGTCATCAGCCCAGCCAGAAACAGAAAACCCAGGAGAATAAACATTGCTCTTTGCATTTTCTCTCTGAGCTCCTCAGAGTCGCACTGAGCTGATTGGAGCACGGGACTCTTTTTATGGAGTCAGCGGCCAATCCGCATTTACCAATCATTCACAGACAAAAGGGATTAATTCCATGCCCTGCATGTTAACGTGAACGCGTGCCAAGCACTTTCATCGCCACCCTGTCGATCCGTGACACCATTTTCAAGGAACTGTGTCCCTGAACCTCTGGGTCTCTCTGTTCAACAACAACTCCCAAATATCCCACCCCGAACGTAGTTGCTACCCTAGCTTGGATTACCAAAATGCAATGAATTGCATTTATCTAAATTGAACTCCACCTGCCAAAAGTAAGACTCCAAAGACCTGAAGCAGCTCTGGACCTACTAGGTGTTTATGTCCTTTTATGGATTTGTTTGTCTTTGTTCATTGCAAACCTGCTGCACAATGAGATTTTGAGGTTGAGTATCAAAGAGATTGACGACGGTCCCCACCAAAAGTGAGTGAGCTGTTGGACTATGCCCAAGAACACCTCAGTTCCTGCCGCCAGCTCACTGAAGAATGGCAGACAGGATGGAGACCAGTAGCAAGGCTGTTCCTCTTTCGAGGTGAATGTTTAACAAAAGAGTCCGTCCTCTCGGTTTTACTGTCTGTTTAGGTCGAACAAATCCTTTACATGAACATGCATTTGCCGATGGCAGAAATTTCTTGCTGTTCACATATCGACAGTTTGTCTCACCACAGAAGTCATTAAGACTCAGAGGTGTTCAGAGCAGAGATTGAGAAACACACTGCCTTTTCGATTTGGTTTCCTGGTACTGTTGCAGTCCATCATTGATGACGATGCAGGAGAGATTGAATCACTTTGCATTAAAGCTCAGGCCAGCCCGATTTCGCAACCTACAAAATCGCTCGTTGAAGCAGTATTAAGCCATTGTCTCTGTAAATCGGTAAAATATGGTGCTGGAGAAAGGCTCAGCAGTCATGTAGATCTGAGGAACAAGAGAGTCGACGTTATCAGTAGGACCTTATGCAGGAACGTTCATTCTGTCTCTTAGGTCTATCCTGACTCTATATCAGATTCTGGCGGCTATAAGTTGTATCATGGTGCTTGTGTGATGATCCAAAACCCTTCCAAACGCAAAGGTGTCACTCTCATGTTTGAACCTTTTCTGAAATTGGTCCATGCAGTTTAACATCTTCATGAATTGTTCACTCCAATTATGAAACTCCTGCACACTTCTCCCCGAAAAGATCTGCCCTTTGGCCCTTCTTATTTCACACCTTCATTAAACCTCTCGCTGACATATAAACATATATGATGTCCAATTCCTCTATGGACTCGTCCTGTCTAATCTTGTTCAGTTGGTGATTCCTAAGCGATACCTGGAGCTCTTTAATTGCGGGCCTCCTGAACCACTGTGACATAATGCAGAATATAATAAGAAAGGAAAATTGAATCCTGGCTTTTATTGCATCTGGACTGAATTATATAAAGACAAATTGTAATTACAATTTTAAACACATCCTGAGACCATGTTTGCAGTTGTGTGTGCAAGTTGGGTTAGTTTTCTTGAGGAAAGATCTGGTGGCACTGACAGTTCAGAGGCGATTCACCAAGTTGCTTCCACACATGAAAAGCCTGAAATAAAAGGGTGTACGTAGCTTGGGTTTGAACTAGAACCTCATGATGGAGTTCAGAAGAATGAGTCGTAATCTGATTGAGATAATTTTAGTAAAAAGAGAATTGTTAAAATGGACATTGAACAGATGATTCCTTTTTCGTGGATTAGTTTCGACCAAGTTGGCTGGGATATAGAGTAAAAAGATGTAGTTTAAAAGCTGAGATGAGACAGAACTGAGGCTCTCTCAGAGGATTGTGAGTCTGATGAGCTCACTTCCCCAGAATGCAGTTATGGAAACTAGAATTAGAAAGTATTCTCGAGTTTTAGGGCTGTTGTAGGCTGCAGCGGGACATTGACAGGATGTAGAGATGGGCTGAGAGGTGAAGGATGGAGTTCAACCTGGATAAATGCGAGATGATGCATTTTGGAAGGACGAATTTGAAAGCTGAGTACAGGATTAAGGTTAGGATTCTTGACAGTGTGGAGGAATAGGGGGATCTTGAGTGCAGGTACACAGATCCCTTAAAACGGCCACACAAGTGGACAGTATTGTTAAGAAAGCATATGGTGTTTTGGCTTTCATTAACGGGGGATTGAGTTTAAGAGTCGTGAGATCTTGTTGCAGCTCGATAAAGCTTTGGTTCGACCGCGCTTGGAATACTGTGTCAATTTCTGGTCGCCCTATTGTAAGAAAGATGTCGATGCTTTGGAGAGGGTTCAGAGAATGTTTACCAGGATGCTGCCTGGACTGGAGGGCTTATCTTATGAGAAAAGTTTGACTGAGCCCGGATTTTTTCATTGGAGAAAAGGAGGAGGAGAGGGGACCTAATTGAGGTATACTAGATAATGAGAGGCATAGATACAGTTGAAAGCCAGATACTACTTCCCAGGGCAGAAATGACTAACACGAGGGGTCCTAGCTGTTTGGAGGAAAGTATCGAGGGGATGTCAGAGGCGGGTTCTTTACACAGAGTGTTGTGAGAGCATGGAATGCGTTGCCAGCAGCAGTTGTGGAATCAAGGTCATTGGGGACATTTCAGAGTCTACTGGACATGCATATGGTCACAGAAATAAGAGGGTGCATGCGTGAGGATTAGTGGTCGGAACAACATGGTGGGCCGAAGGGCCTGTTCTGTGCCGTATTGTTCTATGTTCTATATTCTATAATTGTAAGTTGTTGTCAAGCGGGGTCATTGAGAAGCAAAGTGAGAAGTGTATAATGTCACCATTCCCAGTGCCATCTTTGATACAGAGGTGTCTAATTCCAACATCTTATATATTAAGTAGAAATTTTGGTCATGAGCCCTTCAGCAGAAATTCCTGATGAAAGGCTTATGCTCGAAACATCGACTCTCCTGCTCCTCAGATGCTACTTGACGGGCTGTGCTTTTCAACAACCACAGTCTTCCTCTCTGATCTCCAGCATCTGCAGTCCTCACGTTCTGCTGGATGCAATACTTGTTAAGCACGTATATTCATTAACTGAAGATACAGTCTGTTCTTATATTTGAAAACGGGGTTCTGATCATCTCAGTATCCCTCCAAGGAGATCAGCTAAAGATGTGGGGAGCATGGCATCGATTCTGAATGTGGATTAAGGGGATGTATTCTTTATGGGGGTAAGTAAGTGTTTCAGTCTCCAGTCTGACGAGCCACTCCGAGAGACAGGAGGAATGGACGGACCTGAAACGGCATTCAGGCAAACCAGAAATATCTCCTAGTTTTAATCCATTTGCTTATCGTAGTTCTCAAAGAGATCTGCCTCTGAACGGAACACTCTCAGTTTGGATTTCCTTCCAAATTTATTTCAAACATCTCACTTTTGTACATTGGTTTCAGTTACCGCGGAATGTTTTCCTTTTATCTTAAACTTTTCACATACATCTAAGTTTTTGTTACTTTTGGTAGTCTGGTTAGGGTGTTCATTGGTTATGCCACACCGAGAACACAGAGGTCAGTCTGTGGCTCCACCTCCCCAATCAGATTACAGGAGAATGATAATGTATTTTCCCTACCTGCGATCTCTATAAAAGACCACAGCAGACTACAGTGTGTAGACCATTTCGCTACCTCCCTTAACAGACCACACTGGGTGTACAGCGTACAGACCTAATCTCTATCTCCCCTGCTCAGACCACACTGGGAGCACATGCATCCGTTCTGTTACTGTTCTCTTTTCCCGAAGACACTGGGAGCAACAAGCATAATACCTGTCTTCTTATACTGTAGATTTTCTTTCCTTTCAGGAACGATCATTGGATGCAAAGGAATTCCTGGAACCTGAAGACAGGGGCCTTGTCGGCGCAATGAGTACATATTCCATAATAAATGTTTCTAGTTTCATAAGTGGTGCATGGTCAGATGACGAAGGAGTGGGGAATTGTCACTGTCGACTGTGACGTCTCGATTACAACAACAGCTCCACTATTGACAGATAGTCTCAGTCTTCCTAACAAGACAGTTTCGTCGAATTGTGCGAAATAAAATTACTTCATTTATCACTAACTCGTCTCAACGTTTTATTCTGCCCTTTCAATAGTGGGGAGCTGTCTCTGAACTCGCAATCAGGCAGACCCTGTTCCCTCAGCACTGACTCTCCAATTGTGCCAAGACCACGCTTCCTTTGGTCGGATTGGCCAGTATTGCAGGTATCCCTTAGCGCTCACCCTCCAAGATGGGGAAAACCCTCAGCAGTGACTCTCCAATAGTCTGGCACTTGTTCAAAACTGACCCTCCGATCGTACAGAGCTCTGCCAGCACCGAGATTATCAGTTGGTGGGTGTGGGAGGTCGGGTGTGGAGGGATTTGCTAGTTGTTGAAGTGATTACAATTTGACAGGGCAGCTGAACAGAAAAGACACAATAAACTATTTCCTGCTCGCAAATGACCAGTGAACCAAAGGATGTTAGGTCAGGCACTCATTAAACGTGATTACACAATACAATGAATAGCAGCATGGTGGCTTTGGCCAGCACACTGGCTCAATTTCTAACACTGCTGCCTCACAGCGCCAGGGACCCGGCGCTTCGGTGGCTGTTAATGTGGAGTTTGCATATTCTTCCCGTGTCTGCGTGGGTTTCCTCCGGTAGCTCTGGTTTCCTTCCATAATCCAAAGATGTGGAAGTTAGTTGACTTGGCCGTGCTAAATTGCCCATAGTATTTTGGGGTAATTACAGGATAATATGCCATGGGAAAGGGTTTGGCTGGGTAACAATTTGGAGGCTCGGGGTGGAACTGCTGGGTCGAATGGCATGTTGCAACACTGCAGGGACGCTACTAAAAACGTCAGAAACGAATCAGTTTCTTAGCAATGGATTGGAGTCTCATTGACTCTCGGTTGCCCAAAGATTCTCAATTCCAAAACTCTCTAAAATGATGCCTGGCTTTGAAGGGCAGTCACTTTCACTTCACCTCTTGTGCTTCTCCTCATTTGTCGAAGTTTGAATCAAAGCTGTCATGAATGTCAGGCTAATAACCAAGGCGAGTAATTCTGAATTAACGACAAACTCTTACCTTCAAAGTGATACCCCTTAAGAGGGACGGTATCACTTCCTGTTTGCTTCTGCAGCCAGGGCCCACGACAAGATTTCAAATAATATGTATATTACAGCGGAGATTCACAGCTCAATCAACACTATTTGCATTTTGTAGCAAACGTGTAAACTGGGTGGGGGTATGGAAGGACACTGAGAGATAAATAAAAGTGTGGGGTTGGCTCTAGGTTAAGCTAATTTGAAAGGCGGCAGCTGGAGACACGTGGGGTTTTATTGTGAAAGGTCGTTGGAGAGGGTGTAGTGAATACTTGGGAAGGAAGATAAACAGGAATATGCCGAGTTGGAGCATTGGTTCCTGGATGAAGTGGAGGGAGGGAAGCGTTGGAAACTAACTAAGTCAATGTTGATGTTGTGTGGTTGAATGGTCCCAAGGTGGACGATGAGGCGTTCTTCTTCCAGTTTTCACGTAGTTTGTATTTCGTGGTGGAAGAGGCCCTGGACTTGCTCGTCCTTGGAGGAGTATGAGGAGGTGTTGACGTGGTCAGCCACTGTATGGTGGATTTGTTTGGTGTACGTGTTCCTGAGATGTTCCATAAAAAGCTCTGGGAGTTGGCGTCCTGACCCCAACATGGTCGAGACCACATCGTGAGCAAAGGTCTCAATAGTTGAGGTGGGTGAATATGCATGCGGGAAAATCTCTACTGGGTGTGAAAAGATCCTTTTGGGGCCTTGAACAGAGTTGAATGGGGAGGTCAAACAGCTCTTGTGGCGGTAGGTGAAGGTTCTAAGTGTGGAGGGTGGATTGGTGGACTTAACGTGGCAGTTACGGAAGAAATCGTCTCTGTGGAACACAGATCGGGATGGTTAGGGAAATATACCTCTGGTGGTGAGGCATGATTATAGGTGGCAGAGATTTAAAACTCACCTCAGATGGTTGTGAATGTGTGTCTGAAATGAGCTGGTAGAGGAATTGATGGAGGCTGGTACAATTATAATATTTCAAATGTATCTTGATGAATACATGAATAGAAGGGGTTTAAATGCATATGAGACAAATGCTGGCTAATCGGACATGATTAATTTAGGACATCTGGTTGTCATGGACGAGTTGGAAGTAAGGGACATTTTCCTTTCTATGCATCTTTCTGACTCTCTATCTCTAAGTGTGAAGTCATGACTTTGGGAGGGAGATGCAAGAAGAATTAATACAGTAACTGGCAGGACCCTTAGGAGCATTGATGTGCAGACGAAACACGGGATGCAAATCCATTGCCTGAAAATAACAACAATAACAGATAACGTGGTAAAGAAGACATGCGGAGCAGTAGCCTTTATCAGCCAGGACGCTGAGAGTAAATGTTGGCAAAGCATACGGCAGCTGTAAAAATTAATTACTTCAGTATTAGTGGGTACAGTGGGTTCTTTCTTGATTAGATTTTTTGGAGATAAGTCCCATGATTAAACTTAAAATATAAACCATAGCTATTAATTTAACCTGGGGTTTTGTAGAGGAATAAGACTGTGTAATTTTCTGGGTCTGCAGATTGTGAAGGAGCAAAAATGGCCTTTGCATTGATATGTACTTCTTGTCAGATGTGAGAATTTAAAGAGAGTTTAAGGATTACTGCGGATTATATCTGCCATAAATGCTGTTGGATGTGAATCTTGTCAGATCGAGTGGATCGGTTGGAGAGACAGATAGAAGCGATGAGGAATTTGCAACAGCAACCCGATGTTCAAAGTTTGTGAGAAGATTTGTAGCTCGGGTGCTGGTTGTTGTGGGTCTGTTCGCCGAGCTGGGAGTTTTTGTTGCAATCGTTTCATCCCCTTTCTAGGTGACATCCTCAGTGCTTGGGAGCCTCCTGTGAAGCGCTTCTGTGCTGATTCCTCCCGCATTTATACTGGTTTGAATCTGCCGCTTCCGGTTGTCAGTTGCTATCCGCTGCAGTGGTCGGTATATCGGGTCTAGTTCGATGTGTCTGTTGATAGAATTTGTGGATGAGTGCCTTGCCTCTAGGAATTCCCTGGCTGTTCTCTGTTTGGCCTGCACTATAATAGTGGTGTTGTCCTAATCGAATTCGTGTTGTTTGTCATCTGAGTTTATGGCTACTAGGGATAGCTGGTCGTGTCTTTTCGTGGCTAGTTGGTGTTCATGGGTGCGCGTTGTTGTGATGCAACTGTATGTGATGGATGGCAGTTATAAGAAGGGCGAAAGTCTCAAATACAGTCACATAGATGGGTTAACTCCAGGAAGGGTAAGGGAGCAGGGCACCTAAGGCAGGAGTCTTTTGGGGATATATCGATTTCAAACAGGATTCTCAGGGGAATGTAGCACGGACAGCCAAGTTTCTGGTAGTGAGATTGGCTCTAATGCATCGAGGGGTACGTCAGCTTCCAAGCGATCAATTGTGTTAGGGGATTCTGTAGTCCGAGGTACAGACAGACGTTCCTGTAGCCAGAAGAGTAAAAGCAGAGTTGTGTGTTGTTTCCCTGGTGCCAGCATCAAGGATGTCTCAGAGAGGGTGCAGAATGATTTCAAGGCGGAGAGTGGCAGCGAGAGGTGATTGTCCACATTGGAATCAACGATACAGGAAAGGAAAAGGTTAAGATTCTGAAGGGAGATTACAGAGAGTTAGGCAGAAATTTAAAAAAGAGGTCCTCTAGGGGAGTAATATCTGGATTACTCCCAGTGCTATGAGCTAGTGAGGGCAAAATAGGACGATAGAGCAGATGGATGCATGACTGAGGAGCTGGTGTATGGGGGAAGGATTCACATTTTTGGATCGTTGGAACTCTTTTTGGTAGAACTGACCTGTAGAAGAAGGACGGATAGCACATAAATTGGAAGAGGTCCAATATACTGGCAGGGAAATTTGCTAGAACTGATTGGGAGGATTTAAACTAGTAAGGTGGGGAGGGGTGGTGCGGGTGGCGGGGGTGGGTCCCAGGGAAATAGTGAGGAAAGGGATCAATCTTAGACTGTTATAGTTGAGAACATAAGTGAGTCACACAGTCAGGGCAGGCAGGGACAAGGTAGGACTAATAAATTAAACTGCATTTATTTCAATGCAAGGGGCCTAACAGGGAAGGCAGATGAACTCAGGGCATGGATAGGAACATGGGACTGGGATATCATAGCCATTACAGAAACTTGACTCAGGGATGGGCACGACTGGCAGCTGAATGTTCCAGAATACAAATGCTACAGGAAGGATAGAAAGGGATTCAAGAGAGGAGGGGGAGTGGCATTTTTGATATGAGATAGCTTTCCAGCTGTACTGAGGGAAGATATTCCCGGAAATACATCCAGGGAAGATATTTGGGTGGAAGTGAGAAGTAAGAAAGGGGTGATCACATTGTTGGGAATGTATTATTGACCCCCTAATAACCAGAGGGAAATTGAGAAACAAACTTGAAAGGAGATCTCAGCTATCTGTAAGAATAATAGGGTAGTTATGATATGGTATTTTAAGTTTCCAAACATCGACTGCAACTGCCATAGTGTTAAAGGTGTAGATGGAAAGGAATTTCTTAAGTGCACACAAGACAATTTTCTGATTCAGTATGTGGATATAACTACGAGCGAAGGTTCAAAATCTGCCCTTCGCTTGGGAAATAAGGCAGGGCATATGGCTGAGGCGTCTGTGGGGGAGCACTTTGTGACCAGCGACCAAAATTCTATTCGTATTAAAATCGTGATGGAAAAGGATAGAGCAGATCTAAAAGTTGAGTTTCTAACTTGGAGAAAGGCCAATTTTGACAGTAGTAGGCAAGAGCTGATTGGGCACAGATTTTTGCAGTTAGAGGCACGGCTGGAAAATGGGAAGCCTTCAGAAATGAGATAACGAGAATCCAGAGAAAGTATATTCCTGTCAGGGTGAAAGGTAAGGCTGGTAGGTATAGTGAATGCTGGATGACGAAAGAAACTGAGGGTTTAGTTTAAGAAAAAGAATGAATCATATGTCAGGTATAGACAGGATAGACCGAGTGATTCCTTAGAAGAGGATAAAGAAAGTAGGAGAATACTTAAGAGGAAAGTCAGGAGGGCAAAACGGGGACATGAAATGGCTTTGGCAAATAGAATAAAGGAGAATCCAAAGTGTTTTTACAAATATATTAACGGCAAAAGGGTAACTAGGGAGAGGATATCGTCCCTCGAAGATCAGCAAGGAGGTCTTTGTGTGGAGCAACAGAAAATGGTGGACATCCTAAATGAATATTTTGCATTAGTACGTAATGTGAAAAAGGATATGGAAGATATGGAATGTAGGGAAATAGATGGTGACATCTTGCAAAATGTCCAGATTACAGAGGAGGAAGCTCTGGATGGCTTGAAACGGTTAAAGGCGGATATGTCCCCAGCACCTGATCAGGTGTAAACCAAAAATTCTGTGGTAAGCTAGAGAAGTGAATCCTGGGCCTCTTGCTGAGATATTTCTATTATCGATAGTCACCGGTGAGGTGACAGAAGACTGGAGGTTTGCAAACGTGATGCCACTGTTTAAGAAGGGCGGTAAAGACAAGCCAGGAATCTATAGACTGGTGAGCCTGACCTCAGTGGTGGGCAAGTTGTTGGAGGGAATCCTGAGGGACAGAATGGACATGAATTTGGAAAGGCAAGGACTGATCAGGGATAGTCAACATGGCTTTGTGCGGGGGAAATCATGTCTCACAAACTTGAGTGAGTTTTTTAAAGAATTAACAAAGAAGATTGATGAGGGAAGAGAAGTAGTTGTGATGTATATGGAGTTCAATAAGGTGTTCGACATGGTTCCCCATGGGAGACTGATGAGCAAGGTTGGATCTCATGGAAGCTGAAAATGTGTTGCTGGAAATGCGCAGCAGGTCAGGCAGCATCCCAGGAACAGGAAATTCGACGTTTCGGACATAAGCCCTTTTGCTGCCGTATGCTGCCTGACTGCTGCGCTTTTCCAGTAACACATCTTCAGCTCTGATCTCCAGCATCTGCAGAACTCACGTTTACCTCTTGCTGCCTGACCTGCTGCGCTTTTCCAGCAACACATTTTCAGCTCTGATCTCCAGCATCTGCAGAACTCACTTTAACCTCTTGCTGCCTGACCTGCTGCGCTTTTCCAGCAACACATTTTCAGCTCTGATCTCCAGCATCTGCAGACCTCACTTTTTCCTCATCATTCCTGATGATGGGCTTTTGCCCGAAACATAGAACTTCCTGTTCCTTGGATGCTGGACGACGTGCTGCACTTTTCCATCAATACATTTTCAGCTCTGATCTCCAGCATCTGCAGATCTCACTTTTTCCTCGTAGATCTCACGGAATACAAGGAGAACTAGCCATTTGGATACAGAACTGGCTCAAAGGTAGAAGACAGATGACGGTGGTGGAGGACTGTTTTTCAGACTAGAGGCCTGTGACCAGTGGAGTGCCACAAGGATCGGTGCTGAGCCCTCTACTTTTTGTCATTTACATAAATGATTTGGACACGAGCATAAGAGGTACAGTTAGTAAGTTTGCAGATGACACCAAAATTGGAGGTATAGTGGACAGCGAAGAGGGTTACCTCAGATTACAATAGGATCTGGACCAGATGGGCCAATGGGCTGAGAAGTGGCAGATGGAGTTTAATTCAGATAAATGCGAGGTGTGGCATTTTGGGAAACCAAATCTTAGCAGGACTTATACACTTAATGATTAGGTCCGAGGGAGTGTTACTGAGCAAAGAGACCTTGGAGTGCAGGTTCATACCTCCTTGAAAGTGGAGTCACAGGTAGATACGATACTGAGGAAGGAGTTTTGTATGCTTTCCTTTATTGGTCAGAATATTGAGTCTAGGAGTTGGGAGATCATGTTGCGGCTGTACAGGATATTGGTTAGACCACTGTTGGAATATTGCATACAATTCTAGTTGCCTTCCTATCGGAAAGATGTTGTTAATCTTGAAAGGGTTAAGAAAAGATTTACAGGGATGTTGCCAGGATTGGAGGATTTGAGCAATAGGGAGAGGCTGAAGGGGATGAGGCTGTTTTCCTGGGAGTGTCGGATGTTGAGGGGTGACCTTATAGAGGTTTACAAAATTATGAGGGGCATGGATAGGATTAATAGACAAAGTCTTTTCCCTGGGGTCGGGGAGTCCGGAACTAGAGAGCATAGGTTTAGGGTGAGAGGGGTAAGATATAACAGAGACCTAAGGGGCAATTGTTTCATACAGAGTTGGTTATGTGTATGGAATGAGCTGCCAGATGAAGTGGTGAATGCTAGTACAATTGCAACATTTTAGAAGCGTTGGATGGGTATATGAATAGGACGGGTTTGGGGGGATATGGTCTGGGTGATGGCAGGTGGGACTAGATTTGTTTGTTATATCTGGTCGGCATGGACGGTTTGGACCGAAGGGTCTGTTTCCATGCTGCACATCTCTATGACTCTACGACTCTCTGAGAGTCTCGCTTGAAGTGTGGTGTGCAGCTTTGTTTGCCGCACCACAGGAAAGACATGGTGGCCTTAGAGAGGGTGTACAAAACGCATTATTTGTCTGCACAGATACGACGGGGCCACGGGTCTGTTCCGCTGTAGTACTGCTGTATGTGTGAAATCATGATGGAGGAACATGTAGATGTGAGTGGGGGAGCGAGGATTTAAGCGGTCAATTAGTGAGTGAGATGAAGAGGCAAGTGGAAACTTGAAAGAGACTGAGAGAGAGAGGAAAGCTGACGGATGTTTGTGAGGAAGTGATGAGAGGAGAGATGAATGATCGGCAGATCCTTTACCAACATCTTCTCGAGCTCCAGCATCTTTCAGAGTGCTGTACACATAATGAACTGTTGGTTAACTTGTATTTCCAGCTCTACTGGAGGCGTCATGACCAGATAATTGTTCATCATAAGGATGGATCAATCTTTTATTAAATATGATAAAATAATCACTTTTCAACTTGTCTGGATGAGTCAAAACTGATTGGGCCCACAAAGTTGTTGTTGGATTTTGATGGAACCCCCACTCTGATCATTTCTTTGTCTGAACCTCACTGTTAGATGTGATCAGCCATTTAAGTTGACCCAAGCAGATTCCCATCTGTGCCGTTCACTCCCCTCAGAGCATCCTCTATGTGGTTTTAATTTCCAGGAGGTCGGATTCGTTGACTGAGGGACAGTACTCGGCGGAATGTCAGCAAGGGGCCTCCGTTCCCAGGTCAGGGCGTACTCAGTGAGATTTCACAGAGGTAGGAGTCAACAGTGAGTGCATCCACAGCCAGTCATTTCGGACCGTGGACACCACTGCACCCTCAACTCAGGAGTTTGTGTCCTTCTAGTGGTGCAGGGATAGAGCATAAAATGCTCCTGATCGATGCTGGGATTTGACGGTGAGCAATGGTTCTGAATGCTGACTGTGTTAGAGCTATAAGATGTCAGTCCGCTCCAGTCTTTTCCTCAAACCCCTCCTCTGCCTTTCTGTCAGTATGAACAAACACACAATTCACAATGAAAAATGAGTAACATGCAAAGGTCTGCAATGTTTTAAGTTTTATTACCACAGGTCAGAATGTAATCGTTTAGGGGTGATTAAATTGATGCAATGGATCTGAACTTGAACAGCAGGAAATACAGTTAGCATCATTCGCAGGCTCAGGGGGTGTGGGAAATAATGTAGGTATATCCCCCATGTGTCAATCGTCGCTTCTTGCAGCAGTGTAACCTGTTGCAGCAAAGCACAGAAAGGCGAACTTCTCCTGGAGCACAGCGATTCGCTCTGCACACTCCACCCTGCGTTTCACAAACGGAGGTAATACCTGGGCAACAGAAAGTGAGATATTATTGACGCAGCTAGCGAGACAGACCAACCCTGATGCCTGCTATCACTGATGTACATGCAAATCAGAATGCTTTGCGATATTCCCATTTTCATACTACCCAGGGATAAGCAGAAGAGAACAATTGGACCACAGTAAAGTAACAGCACAAGCAGAGAGAACTTCCATCCCAAAAGCTCAGTGGTGGTCGAAAGATAAAGTCGCCCATTCTAGCTCAACATTACAGGACCTGATGTGTATTGTTGCAGTTTCCAGAATTCCCCGTTCAGATTCAAGTTCAATTCGTGTGCATCTCTTCTGGACTCTCTCTTGGTCAATTCTGCTCTCCCTCGAATGTGCCAACCAGATTTCCACAACAAACCTCCTTGCAGAACTGAGGGTTGAATCCTTACTTTCTCGACTGCAACCTCATCCAGGGAAGAATACAATAAAAAACAATCCAGCATGTCACCTTTTCAAGGCTGATCTAACTGACCTGGCATAGTCGGTTTCGGCATCACCTTCTCTGAGCAAAGCAATGCCATTTCCAAACCCCACCGCCAAATCCCCCATTACCACCCCATCATCCCCGCCTCCCAGGTCGTGAATCCGTATCTTCCAAATGACAGGTTATTATTGCTCTCCAGACTGGGGAAAGTACTCTTCCCACGGCCGTGTCAGTAAGGTCCAGAGAGCAACAGCAAAGGAGAAGGCCGTTTTGGCCAACACACTGCCCCAACTGCCCCACTACCCAAATCCAATATTCCAGCATTTGGCCCATTTTGTTGCATGAGTTTGCGTCACAAATGCCTGTTTGAATACTTCTTTTTGTCTTGAGAGTTTTACATCTCCCAAACGTAGACGCAGTGATTTTCTGAACCCCACCACTCTCTAAATGAAAACTTTTCCCCTCACATCTCCTTTAAACTTGCTTCCCGTTACTGTAATCTTATGCTTCCTATTCGTTGTGCCACCAATGAAGGGGCAAAGAATGCTTCCTGTCTACCCTATCTCTGCCTCACATCTCAATAACTTCCCTTCTCAATCTCTTTCTGTAAAAGGAAAACAAGCCCTGTCTGTCACAATTCTCTTCAATACCCTGCCCAGGCTATATCCTGGCAAATCAACACAACTGCTCTGCACCCTCTCCAGTAAAATTGCATATCACACATGATGTATATTCTAGAACCGCACATGGTATCCTCACTCTGGACTGAGCAGACTTATATGCTGTTCCAGCATCACATTATTTTTTGAGGTTTGCACCTCAGATAATAAAGGCAAGTATCGTATGAACCTTCTTAAAGACTTGATCTGCTTGTCTGGATATCTTAAGAAGTCAGGGAAAATATACACCTGTGTCCTTGTGATTATCAGTGTTTCCCCTGGGGCCTGCCGATCTTTCTCTATCATTTCGCCTGGCTGGGCTTGCCCAAGTGAATCCCCTCGCACTGGTTAGAGAGAATCCCATTTGTCACTAATCAGCCCATCGTATCCGTGTTACAGTCATCGATATGAGAGGAAGCAGGTTTTAATGAACCGAATAGGCTTTACTTGCTCTTCCATAAATCTGTTGAGATAAACACCCACTTGCAACGAAAGGCGTCGTATTCAGCACATCAAAAGTAGTCATCAGCCCAGCCAGAAACAGAAAACCCAGGAGAATAAACATTGCTCTTTGCATTTTCTCTCTGAGCTCCTCAGAGTCGCAATGAGCTGATTGGAGCACGGGACTCTTTTTATGGAGTCAGCGGCCAATCCGCATTTACCAACCATTCACAGACAAAAGGAATTAATTCCACGCCCTGCATGTTAACGTGAACGCGTGCCGAGCACTTTCATCGCCACCGTGTCGATCCGTGACACCATTTTCAAGGAACTGTGTCCCTGAACCTCTGGGTCTCTCTGTTCAACAACAACCCCCAAATGTCCCACCACCAACGTAGTTGCTACCCTAGCTTGGATTACCAAAATGCAATGAATTGCATTTATCTAAATTGAACTCCACCTGCCAAAACTAAGACTCCAAAGACCTGAAGCAGCTCTGGACCTACTAGGTGTTTATGTCCTTTTATGGATTTGTTTGTCTTTGTTCATTGTAAACCTGCTGCACAATGAGACTTTGAGGTTGAGTATCAAAGAGATTGACGACGGTCCCCACCAAAAGTGAGTGAGCTGTTGGACTATGCCCAAGAACACCTCAGTTCCTGTCGCCAGCTCACTGAAGAATGGCAGACAGGATGGAGACCAGCAGCAAGGCTGTTCCTCTTTAGAGGTGAATGTTTAACAAAAGAGTCCGTCCTCTCGGTTTTACTGCCTGTTTAGGTCGAACAAATCCTTTACATGCACATCCATTTGCCGATGGCAGAAATTTCTTGCTGTTCGACATATCGACAGTTTGTCTCACCACAGAAGTCATTAAGACTCAGAGGTGTTCAGAGCAGAGATTGAGAAACACACTGCCTTTTCGATTTGGTTTCCTGGTATTGTTGCAGTCCATCATTGATGACGATGCAGGAGAGATTGAATCACTTTGCATTAAAGCTCAGGCCAGCCCGATTTCGCAACCTACAAAATCGTTCGTTGAAGCAGTATTAAGCCATTCTCTCTGTAAATCGGTAAAATATGGTGCTGGAGAAAGGCTCAGCAGTCATGTAGATCTGAGGAACAAGAGAGTCGACGTTAACAATAGGACCTTATGCAGGAACGTTCATTCTGTCTCTTAGGTCTATTCTGACTCTATATCAGATTCTGGCGGCTATATGTTGTATCATGGTGCTTGTGTGATGATCCAAAACCCTTCCATTTGCAGAGGTGTCACTCTCATGTTCGAACCTTTTCTGAAATTGAGTCCATGCAGTTTAACATCTTCTTGAATGGTTCACTCCAATTATGAAACTCCTGCACACCTCGTCCCGAAAGGATCTGTCGTTTGTCACTTCTTATTTCACACCTTCATTATACCTCTCACTGACATATAAACATCCACATTCAGAATCGATGCCATGCTCCCCATATCTTTAGCTGATCTCCATGGAGGGATACTGAGATGATCAGAACTCCGTTTTCAAATATAAGAACACACTGCATCTTCAGTTAATGAATATACGTGCTTGACAAGTATTGCATCCAGCAGAACGTGGGGACCGCAGATGCTGGAGATCAGAGAGGAAGACTGTGGTTGTTGAAAAGCACAGCCCGCCAAGCAGCATCTGAGGAGCAGGAGAATCGATGTTTCGAGCATAAGCCTTTCATCAGGAATATCTGCTGAAGGGCTCATGACCAAAACGTCGACTTAATATATAAGATGTTGTAATTAGACACCACTGTATCTAAGATGGCGCTGGGAATGGTGACATTATACACTTCTCACTTTGCTTCTCAATGACAACAACTTACAATTGTAGAATATAGAACATAGAACATAGAACTATACAGCACAGAACAGGCCCTTCAGCCCACGATATTGTTCCGACCACTGATCCTCATGTATGCACCCTCAAATTTCTGTGACCATATGCATGTCCAGTAGACTCTGACATGTCCCCAATGACCGTGCTTCCACAACTGCTGCTGGCAACGCATTCCATGCTCTTACAGCTCTCTGTGTAAAGAACCCGCCTCTGACATCCCCTCTATACTTTCCTCCAACCAGCTTAAAACTAGGACCCCTCGTGTTAGTCATTTCTGCCCTTGTAAATAGTATCTGGCTTTCGACTGTATCTATGCCTCTCATTATCTAGTATTCCTCAATTAGGTCCCCTCTCCTCCTCCTTTTCTCCCATGAAAAAATCGGAGCTCAGTCAACCTCTCCTCATAAGATAAGCCTTCCAGTCCAGGCAGGATCCTGGTAAACCTCCTCTGAACCCTCTCCAAAGCATCCACATCTTTCCTATAATAGGGCGACCACAAAGTTTTTTTGAGCTGCAACAAGATCTCACGACTCTTAAACTGAATCCCCCTGTTAATGAAAGCCAAAAAACCATATACTTTCTTAACAATGCTGTCCTCTTGTCTGGCCATTTTAAGGGGTCTGTGTACCTGCACCCAAGATCCCTCTGTTCCTCCACACTGCCAAGAATCCTAACCTTAATCCTGTACTCAGCTTTCAAATTTCAATGCATCACCTCGCATTTATCCAGGGTGAACTCCATCTGCCACCTCTCAGCACGTCTCTGCATCCTGTCAATGTCCCGCTGCAGCCTACAACAGCCCTAAAAATCGAGTATACTTTCTAATTCAAGTTTCCCTAACTGCATTCCGGGGAAGTGAGCTCATCAGACTCACAATCCTCTGAGAGAAGCAGTTATTTCTCGTCTCAGCTTTTAAACTACATCTCTTTACTCTATATGCCGGCCCTTTTGGTCGAAACTAACCCACGAAAAATGAATCATCTTTTCAATGTCCATCTTACCAATTCTCTTTGTACTAAACTTATCTCAATCAGTATTCGACTCATTCTTCTGAACTCCATCATGAGGTTCTAGTTCAAACCCAAGCTACGTACACCCCTTTTATTACAGGCTTTTCACGTGTGGAAACAACTTTGTGAATCGCCTCTGAACTGCCAGTGCCACCAGATCTTTCCTTAAGAAAACTAACCCAACTTGGGCACACAACTGCCACCATGGTCTCAGGATGTGTTTATAATTGTAATGACAATTTGTCTTTATATAATTCAGTCCAGTTGCAATAAAAGCCAGGATTCAATTTTCCTTTTTTATTATTGATTAGATTAGATTACTTACAGTGTGGAAACAGGCCCTTCGGCCCAACAAGTCCACACCGACCCGCCGAAGCGCAATCCACCCATACCTAACACTATGGGCAATTTAGTATGGCCAATACACCTGACCCGCACATCTTTGGACTGTGGGAGGAAACCGGATCACCCAGAGGAAACCCACGCAGACACGGGGAGAACGTGCAAACTCCACACAGTCGCCTGAGTCGGGAATTGAACCCAGGTCCCTGGCGCTGTGAGGCAGCAGTGCTAACCACTGTGCCACCGTGCCGCCCTTTATATTCTGCATTATGTCACAGTGGTTCAGGAGGCCCACATTTAAAGAACTCCAGGTATCGCTTAGGAATCACCAACTGAACGAGATTAGACAGGACGAGTCCATGGAGGAATTGGAAAACATATATGTTAATATGTCAGCGAGAGGTATAATGAAGGTGTGAAATAAGAAGTGACACACGTCAGATCCTTTCGGGCAAGGTGTGCAGGAGTTTCAAAATTGGAGTGAACAATTCATGAAGATGTTAAACTGCATGGACCCAATTTCAGAAAAGGTTCAAACATGAGAGTGACACCTTTGCGTTTGGGAGAGTTTTGGATCATCACACAAGCACCATGATACAACATATAGCCGCCAGAATCTGATATAGAGTCAGGACAGACCTAAGAGACAGAATGAACGTTCCTGCATAAGGTCCTACTGATAACGTCGACTCTCTTGATCCTCAGATCTACATGATTGCTGAGCCTTTCTCCAGCATCATATTTTACCGATTTACAGAGAGAATGGCTTAATACTGCTTCAACGAACGATTTTGTAGGTTGCTAACTGGGGCTGGTCAGAGCTTAACCGCAAAGTGATTCAATCTGTCCAGCATCGTCATCAATGATGAACTGCAACAGTACCAGGAAACCAAATCGAAAAGGCAGTGTGTTTCTCAATCTCTGCTCCGAACACTTCTCAGTCTTAATGACTTCTGTGGTGAGACAAACTGTCGATATGTGAACAGCAAGAAATTTCTGCCATCGATAAATGGATGTGCATGTAAAGGATTTGTTCTATCTAAACGGACAGCAAAACCGATAGTACGGACACTGTTGTTAAATATTTACCTCTAAAGAGGAACAGCCTTGCTGCTGGTCTCCATCCTGTCTGCCATTCTTCAGTGAGCTGGCTGCAGGAACTGAGGTGTTCTTGGGCATTGTCCAACAGCTCACTCTCTTTTGGTGGGGACCGTCGTCAATCTCTTTGATACTCAACCTCAAAATCTCATTGTGCAGCAGGTTTACAATGAACAAAGACAAACAAATCCATAAAAGGACATAAACACCTAGTAGGTCCAGAGCTGCTTCAGGTCATTGGAGTCTTAGTTTTGGCAGGTGGAGTTCAATTTAGATAAATGCAATTCATTGCATTTTGTTAAGCCAAGTTAGGGCAGGAACTACGTTGGTGGTGGGACATTGGTGGGTTGTTGTTGAACAGAGAGACCCAGAGGTTCAGGGACACAGTTCCTTGAAAATGGTGTCACGGAATAACAGGGTGGCGATGAAAGTGCTTGGCACGCGTTCACGTTAACATGCAGGGCGTGGAATTAATCCCTTTTGTCTGTAAATGGTTAGTAAATACAGATTGGCCGCTGACTCCATAAAGAGTCCCGTGCTCCAGTCAGCTCATTGCGACTTTGAGGAGCTCAGAGAGAAAATGCAAAGAGCAATGTTTATTCTCCTGGGTTTTCTGTTTCTGGCTGGGCTGATGACTACTTTTGATGTGCTGAATACTACACCTTTCGTTGCAGGTGGGTGCTTATCTCAATAGACTTATGGAAGAGCAGGTAAAGCCTAATCGGTTCTTCAAAACCTGCTTCCTCTCATATCGATGACTGTAACATAGATATGATGGGCTGATTAGTGACAAATGTGATTCTATCAAACCAGTGCTAGGGGATTCACATGGGCAAGCCCAGCCAGGAAACATGATAGAGAAAGATCGGAAGGCCCCTCGGGAAGCACTGATAATCACAAGGACACTGGAGTACATTTTACCTGACTTCTTAAGATATCCAGACAAGCAGATCAAGCCTTTACGAAGGTTCTTATGATACTTGCCTTTATTAGCTGAGGTGCAAACTTAAAAAAAAAGTGATTCTGCAACAGCAGATAAGTCTGCTCAGTCCAGAGTGAGGATACCATGTGCGGTTCTAGAATATACATCATATGTGATATGGAATTTTACTGGAGAGGGTGCAGAGCAGTTGTGAGGATTTGCCAGGATATTGCCTGGGTTGGGTATTGAAGAGAATTTCGACAGTCAGGGCTTGTTTTCCTTTTACAGAAAGAGATTGAGAGGGGACGTGATTGAGATGTAAGGCAGAGATAGGGTAGACAGGAAGCATGCTTTACCCCTTCATTGGTGGCACAACGAATAGGAAGCATAAGATTACGGTAACGGGCAGCAAGTTTAAAGGAGATGTGAGGGAAAAAGTTTTCATTTAGAGAGTGGTGGGGTTCAGAAAATCGTTGTGTCTAACGTTTGGGAGATGTAAAACTCTCAAGACAAAAAAAAGTATTCGAACAGGCATTTTTGACGCAAACTCATGCAACAAAATGGGCCAAATGCTGGAATATTGGATTTGAGTAGTGAGGCATTTGGGGCAGTGTGTTGGCCAAAAAGGCCTTCTCCTTTGCTGTTGCTCTCTGGACCTTACTGACACGGCCGTGGGAAGAGTATTTTACCCAGTCTGGAGAGCAATAATAACCTGTCGCTTGGAAGATACGGATTCACGGCCTGGGAGGCGGGGATGATGGGGTGGTAATGGGGGAGTTGGCGGTGGGGTTTGGAAATAGCATTGCTTTGCTCAGAGAAGGTGATGTCTCACTCCCGAAACCGACTATGCCAGGTCAGTTAGATCAGCCTTGAAAAGGTGACGTGTTGGAGTTTTCTTATTGTGTCTTCCCTGGATGAGGTTGCAGTCGAGAAAGTAAGGATTCAACCCTCAGTTCTGTAAGGAGGTTTGTTGTGGAAATCTGGTTGACACATTCGAGGGAGAGCATAATTAACCGAGAGAGAGTCCAGAAGAGATGCACACGAATTGAACTTGAATCTGAACGGGGAAATCTGGAAACTGCAACAATACACATCACGTCCTGAAATGTTGAGCTAGAATGGGCGACTTTATCTTTCTACCACCACAGAGCTTTTGGGATGGAAGTTCTCTCTGCTTGTGCTGTTACTTTGCTGTATTCCAATTGTTCTCTTCTCCTTATCCCTGGGAAGTATGACAATGGGAATATTGCAAAGCATTGTGATTTGAATGTACATCAGTGATAGCAGGCATCAGGGATGGTCTGTCTCGCTAGCTGCGTCAATAATGTCTCACTTTCTGTTGCCCAGGTATTACCTCCGTTTGTGAATTGCAGGGTGGAGTGTGCAGAGCGAATCGCTGTGCTCCAGAAGAAGTTCGCCTTTCTGTGTTTTGCCGCAACAGGTTACGCTGCTGCAAGAAGCGATGATTGAGACATTGGGAATTGTCCCACATTTATGCCCCCCACCCCCCCTGAGCCTGCGAATGATGCTAACTGTATTTCCTGCTGTTCTGGTTCAGATCCATTGCATCAATTTAATCACCCCGAAACGATTACATTCTGACCTGTGGTAATAAAACTTAAAACATTGCAGACCCTTGCATTTACTCATTTTTCATTGTGATTTGTGTGTTTGTTCATACTGACAGAAAGGCAGAGGAGGGCTTTGAGGAAAAGGCAGGAGCGTACTGACATCTTATACCTCTAACACAGTCAGCATTCAGAACCATTGCTTACTGCCAAATCCCAGCTTCGATCAGGAGCATTTTATGGTCTATCCCTGCCCCACTAGAAGGACACAAACTCCACAGTTGAGGGTGCAGTGGTGTCCACGGTCCGAAATGATTGGCTGTGCATGTACTAACTGTTGACTCCTAACTCTGTGAAATCTCACTGAGTATGCCCTGACCTGGGAACGGAGGCCCCTTGCTGACATTCCACCGAGTACGGTCCCTCAGTCAACTAATCCGATCTCCTGGAAATTGAATACCACATAGAGGATGCTCTGAGGGGAGTGAACGGCACAGATGGGAATCTGCTTGGGTCAACGTAAATGGCTGATCACATCTAACAGTGAGGTTCAGAGAAAGAAATGTTCAAATGGAGATTCCATCAATATCCAACCCCAACTTTGGGGGCCAAATCAGTTTTGACTCATCCAGACAATTTGAAAAGTGATTATTTTACCATATTTAATAAAAGACTGATGCATCCTTGTGATGAACAATTATCTGGTCATGACGCCTCCAGTAGAGCTGGAAATACAAGTTAACCAACAGTTTATTATGTGTACAGCACTCTGAAAGATGCTGGAGCTCGAGAAGATGTTGGTAAAGGATCTGCCGATCATTCATCTCTCCTCTCATCACCTCCTCTCAAACATCCGTTAGCTTTCCTCTCTCTTTCAGTCTTTCTTTATGTTTCCACTTGCCTCTTCTTCCTCCCCTCTCCATCTCACTCACTAAGTGACCGCTTAAATCCTCGCTCTCCCACTCACGTCTGCATGTTCCTCCATCATGATTTCAAACATACAGCAGTACTACAGAGGAACAAACCCGTGGCCCCATCGTATCTGTGCAGACAAATAATGCGTTTTGTACACCCTCTCTAAGGCCACCATGTCTTTACTGTGGTGCAGCAAACAAAGCTGCACACAACGCTTCAAGTGTGACTGTCAGAGTGTCATAGAGTCATAGAGATGTGCAGCATGGAAACAGACCCTTCGGTCCAAACCGTCCATGCCGACCAGATATAACAAACCAATCTAGTCCCACCTGCCATCACCCAGACCATATCCCCCCAAACCCGTCCTATTCATATACCCATCCAACGCTTCTAAAATGTTGCAATTGTACTAGCATCCACCACTTCCTCTGGCAGCTCATTCCATACACATAACCCCCTCTGTGTGACACAATTGCCCCTTAGGTCTCTTTTATATCTTTCCCCTCTCACCCTAAACCCATGCTCTCTAGTTCCGGACTCCGCGATCCCAGGGAAAAGACTTTGTCTGTTAATCCTATCCATGCCCCTCATAATTTTGTAAACCTCTATAAGGTCACCTCTCAACCTCCGACACTCCCAGGAAAACAGCCCCATCCCCTTCAGCCTCTCCCTATAGCTCAAATCCTCCAATCCTGGCAACATCCCTGTAAATCTTTTCTTAACCCTTTCATGATTAACAACATCTTTCCAATAGGAAGGCAACCAGAATTGTATGCAATATTCCAACAGTGGTCTAACCAATATCCTGTACAGCCGCAACATGACCTCCCAACTCCTGGACTCAATACTCTGACCAATAAAGGAAAGCATACAAAACTCCTTCCTCAGTATCGTATCTACCTGTGACTCCACTTTCAAGGAGGTATGAACCTGCACTCCAAGGTCTCTTTGCTCAGTAACACTTCTGAGGACCTCACCATTAAGTGTATCTGTCCTGCTAAAATTTGGTTTCCCAAAATGCCACACCTCGCATTTATCTGAATTAAACTCCATCTGCCACTTCTCAGCCCATTGGCCCATCTGGTCCACATCCTGTTGTAATCTGAGGTAACCCTCTTTGCTGTCCAATACAACTCCAATTTTGGTGTCATCTGCAAACTTACTAACTGTACCTCTTATGCTCGTGTCCAAATCATTTATGTAAATGACAAAAAGTAGAGGGCTCAGCACCGATCCTTGTGGCACTCCACTGGTCACAGGCCTCTAGTCTGAAAAACAGTCCTCCACCACCATCAACTGTCTTCTACCTTTGCACCAGTTCTGTATCCAAATGGCTAGTTCTCCTTGTATTCCATGAGATCTACGAGGAAAACGTCAGGTCTGCAGATGCTGGAGATGAGAGCTGAAAATGTGTTGCTGGAAAAGCGCAGCAGGTGAGGCAGCATGAGGAAAAAGTGAGGTCTGCAGATGCTGGAGATCAAAGCCGTAAATGTGTTGCTGGAAAAGCGCAGCAGGTCAGGCAGCAGGAGGTTAAAGTGAGTTCTGCAGATGCTAGAGATGAGAGCTGAAAATGTGTTACTGGAAAAGCGCAGCAGTCAGGCAGCATGCGGCAGCAAAAGGGCTTATGTCCGAAATGTCGAATTACCTGTTTCTTGGATGCTGCCTGACCTGCTGCGCATTTCCAGCAACACATTTTCAGCTTCCATGAGATCTAACCTTGCTAATCAGTTTCCCATGGTGAACCATGTCGAACACCTTATTGAACTCCATATAGATCGCATCTACTTCTCTTCCCTCATCAATCTTCTTTGTTAATTCTTTAAAAAACTCACTCAAGTTTGTGAGACATGATTTCCCCCGCACAAATCCATGTTGACTATCCCTGATCAGTCCTTGCCTTTCCAAATTCATGTCCATCCTGTCCCTCAGGATTCCCTCCAACAACTTGCCCACCACTGAGGTCAGGCTCACCAGTCTATAGTTCCCTGGCTTGTCTTTATCGCCCTTCTTAAACAGTGGCATCACGTTTGCAAACCTCCAGTCTTCTGGCACCTCACCTGTGACTATCGATAATAGAAATATTTCAGCAAGAGGCCCAGGATTCACTTCTCTAGCTTCCCACAGAATTTTTGGTGTACACCTGATCAGGTGCTGGGGACATATCCGCCTTTAACCGTTTCAAGACATCCAGAGCTTCCTCCTCTGTAATCTGGAAAATTTGCAAGATGTCACCATCTATTTCCCTACATTCCATATCTTCCATATCCTTTTTCACATTACGTACTAATGCAAAATATTCATTTAGGATGTCCACCATTTTCTGTTGCTCCACACAAAGACCTCCTTGCTGATCTTCGAGGGACGATATCCTCTCCCTAGTTACCCTTTTGACGTTAATATATTTGTAAAAACCCTTTGGATTTTCCTTTATTCTATTTGCCAAAGCCATCTCATGGCCCCGTTTTGCCCTCCTGATTTCCTTCTTAGTATTCTCCTACTTTCTTTATACTCTTCTAAGGAATCACTCGGTCTATCCTGTCTATACCTGACATATGATTCATTCTTTTTCTTAAACTAAACCCTCAATTTCTTTAATCATCCAGCATTCACTATACCTACCAGCCTTACCTTTCACCCTGACCGGAATATGCTTTCTCTGGATTCTCGTTATCTCAATTCTGAAGGCTTCCCATTTTCCAGCCGTCCCTCTAACTGCAAAGATCTGTGCCCAATCAGCTTTTGAAAGTTCTTGCCTAATACTGTCAAAATTGGCCTTTCTCCAAGTTAGAACTTCAACTTTTAGATCTGCTCTATCCTTTTCCATCACGATTTTAAAACGAATAGAATTTTGGTCGCTGGTCACAAAGTGCGCCCCCACAGACACCTCAGCCACCTGCCCTGCCTTGTTACCCAAGAGAAGGGCAGGTTTTGCACCTTCGGTCGTAGGTACATACACATACTGAATCAGAAAATTGTCTTGTGTGCACTTAAGAAATTGCTTTCCATCTAAACCTTTAACACTGTGCCAGTTGCAGTCGATGTTTGGAAACTTAAAATACCCCATCATAACTACCCTATTATTCTAACAGATAGCTGAGATCTCCTTTCAAGTTTGTTTCTCAATTTTCCTCTGGTTATTAGGGGGTCAATTATACATTCCCAACAATGTGATCATCCCTTTCTTATTTCCCACTTCCACCAAATAACTTCCCTGGATGTATTTCCGGGAATATCTTCCCTCAGTACAGTTGTAAAGCTATCTCTTATCAAAAATGCCACTCCCCCTCCTTTCTTGCATCCCTTTCTATCCTTCCTGTAGCATTAGTATTCTGGAACATTCAGCTGCCAGTCGTGCCCATCCCTGAGTCATGTTTCTGTAATGGCTATGATATCCCAGTCCCATGTTCCTATCCATGCCCTGAGTTCATCTGCCTTCCCTGTTAGGCCCCTTGCATTGAAATAAATGCAGTTTAATTTATTAGTCCTACCTTGTCCCTGCCTGCCCTGACTGTTTGACTCACTTCTGTTCTCAACTATAACAGTCTCAGATTGATCCCTTTCCTCACTATTTCCCTGGGTCCTACCCCCGCACCCACGCCAGCCCCACCCACCTTCCAATTTAAATCCTCCCAAGCAGTTCTAGCAAATTTCCCTGCCAGTATATTAGTCCCCTTCCAATTTATGTGCAATTCGTCCTTCTTCTACAGGTCAGTTCTACCAAAAAGAGATTCCAATGATCCAAAAATGTGAATCCTTCCCCCATTCACCAGCTTCCCAGTCATGCATCCATCTGCTCTATCCTCCTATTCCTGCCCTCACTAGTTCATAGCACTCGGAGTAATCCAGATATTACTACCCTTGAGGACCTCCTTTTTAAATTTCTGCCTAACTCTCTGTAATCTCCCTTCAGAATCTCAACCTTTTCCTTTCCTATATCGTTGATTCCAATATGGACAATCAACTCTCGCTGCCCCCTCACACCCGTGAAAACATTCTGCACCCTCTCTGAGACATCCTTGATGCTGGCACCAGGGAAACAACACACAATTCAGCCATTCAGCCCTTCGAGACTGCACCGTCATTCAATATGATCATGGCTGATCATTCCTAATCAGTATCCTCTTCCTGCCTTATCTCCATAACCCTTGATTCCACTATCTTTGAGAGCTCTATCCAACTCTTTCTTAAATGAATCCAGAGACGTGGCTTCCACTGCCCTCTGGGGCAGACCATTCCACACAGCCACCACTCTCTGGTTGAAGAAGTTTCTCCTCATCTCTGTCCTAAATGGTCTACCCCGTATTTTTAAGCTGTGTTCTCGGTACTCACCCATCAGCGGAAACATGTTTCCTGCTGCCAGAGTGTGCAATCCTTTCATAATCTTAAATGTCTAAATAAGATCCCCTCTCAGTCTTCTAAACTCAAGAGAATACAAGCCCAGTCGCTTCAGTCTTTCAGTGTAAGGTAATCCCTCCATTCCAGGAATTGACCTCGTGAACCTACGCTGCACTCCCTCAATAGCCAGAATGTCTTTCCTCAAATTTGGAGACCAGAACTGTACACAGTACTCCAGATGTGGTCTCACCAGGGCCCTGTACAGCTGCAGAAGCACCTCTTTGCTTCTATACTGAATTCCTCTTGTAATGAAGGCCAGCATGTTATTAGCCTTCTTCACTACCTGCTGCACCTGCATGCTTGCCTTCATTGACGGTGTACAAGAACACCCAGATCTCTCTGTACTGCCCCTTTCCCTAAATTGATTCCACTGAGGTAGTAATCTGCCTTCCTGTTCTTGCCACCAAAGTGGATAACCATACATTTGTCCACATTAAACTGCATCTGCCGTGCAGCTGCCCACTCACCTAATTTGACCATGTCACCCTGTAATCTCCTAACATCCTCATCACATTTCACCCTGCCACCCAGCTTTGTATCATCAGCAAATTTGCTAATGTTTTTGCTGATACCATCTTCTATGTCATTAACATATATTGTAAAAAGCTGCGGTCCCGCACTGATCCCTGTGGTACCCCACTGGACACTGCCTGCCATTCCGAAATGGAGCCGTTTATCACTACCCTTTGTTTCCTATCAGCCAGCCAATTTTCAATCCAATCTCGTACTTTGCCCCCAATACCATGCGCCCTAATTTTACTCACTAACCCCCTGTGTGGGACTTTATCAAAAGCTTTCTGAAAGTCCAGGTGCACTACATCGACAGGATCTCCCTCGTCCATCTTCAGAGTTACATCCTCAAAAAATTCAAGAAAATTAGTCAAGCGTGATTTCCCCTTCATAAATCCATGCTGACTCTGTCCTATCCTGTTACTACTATCCAGATGTGCCGTAATTTCATCCTTTATAATAGACTCCAGCATCTTTCCCACCACTGAGTTCAGACTAACTGGTCTATAATTTCCTGCTTTCTCTCTCCCACCTTTCTTAAAAAGTGGTATAACATTAGCCACCCTCCAATCCTCAGGAACCGACCCCGAATCTATCGAACTCTGGAAAATAATCACGGACACATCCAGGATTTCCCGAGTCACCTCCTTCAGTACCCTGGGATGTAGACCATCAGGCCCCTGAGACTTATCAACCTTCAGACCTAACAGTCTCTCCAACACCAAATCCTGGCAAATATAGATTCCCTTAAGTTCAGGTCCTTCAGCCACTGTTACCTCCGGGAGATTGCTTGTGTCTTCCCCAGTGAACACAGATCTGAAGTACCCATTTAATTCTTCTGCCATTTCTTTGTTCCCCGTAATATATTCTCCTGTTTCTGTCTTCAAGGGCCCAATTTTAGTCCTAACCATTTCTTTTTTTGCCTTGCACATACTTAAAAAAGCTTTTACTATCCTCCTTTATATTATTGGCCAGTTTACCTTCGTACCTTATTTTTCCTCTGCATATTTCCCTCTTCGTAATCCTCTGTTGCCCTTTAAAAGCTTCCCAGTCCTCAGTTTTCCCACTTATCTTTGCTATGTTATAATTTTTCTCTTTTAACTTTATATGTTTCTTAACTTCCCTCGTCAGCCACAGCCGCCCATGCCTCTTCCTGGGATCTTTCTTCCTTTTAGGAATGAACTGATCCTGCAACTTCTGCATTATACACAGAAATATCCGCCATTGTTCCACCACGGTCATCCCTGCAAAGGTATTGCAACATTGAACTTTGGCCAGCTCCTCCCTCATAGCTCCATAGTTCCCTTTATTCAACAGAAGTAGATTAGATTAGATTAGACTTACAGTGTGGAAACAGGCCCTTCGGCCCAACAAGTCCACACCGACCCGCCGAAGCGCAACCCACCCATACCCCCTACATTTACCCCTTACCTAACACTACGGGCAATTTAGCTTGGCCAATTCACCTGACCCGCACATCTTTGGACTGTGGGAGGAAACCGGAGCACCCGGAGGAAACCCACGCAGACACGGGGAGAACGTGCAAACTCCACACAGTCAGTCGCCTGAGTCGGGAATTGAACCCGGGTCTACAGGCGCTGTGACGCAGCAGTGCTAACCACTGTGCCACCGTGCCGCCGACTTCCTGTCACTTCCGACTGTACCCTCTCCCTCTCAAATTGCAGATTGAAGCTTAATGTATTATGGTCACTACTTCCCAATGGCCATTTCATTTCGAGGTCTCTGACCAATTCTGGTTCATTACACAATACCAAATCTAGAATTGCCTTCTCCCTGGTCGGCTCCAGCACCAGCTGCTCTAAGAATCCATCTCTGAGGCAGTCAACAAAGTCTCTTTCTTGAGGTCCAATACCATCCTGATTCTCCCAGTCTACCTGCATGTTAAAATCCCCCATTACAACTGTAGTAACATCTTTGCGACAGGCCAATTTTAGCTCCTGATTCAACTTACATATAACATCCAGACTACTGTTCGGGGGCCTGTAAATGACTCCCGAGAGGGTCTTTTTACCCTTAGTAATTCGCAGCTCTATCCACACTGACTCTACATCCCCTGACTCTAGGTCCCCCCATGCAAGGGACTGAATATCCTCCCTTACCAACAAGGCCACCCCATCCCCTCTACCCGTCAGTCTGTCCTTACAATAGCACGTGTAGCCTTGAATATTCATTTCCCAGGCCCTGTCCACTTGAAGCCACGTCTCAGTTATCCCCACAAAATCATATCTGCCAATTTCCAAAAGAGCCTCAAGCTCATCCATCTTATGTCCAATGCTTCGTGCATTCATATATTGTATTTTTAATTTGTTACTGCTCTCACCCTTCCCATCAACCCCTATTTCACTCAACCTTACAGCATGATCCTTTTCTGAGTTTTCTGCCTCATTGATACCGTTGTCTTTCATGACTTCTCTTGTTCTAACTTGCCCTTCAATTTCCTTTTTAAACATACAGTTTGTCCTCTCCCCGCCGCTACTTAGTTTAAATGTACCGGTGTTGCAGTAGAAAACCTGCCTGCCAGAATGCTGGTCCCTAACCTATTTAGGTGCAAACCGTCTCTCTTGTAGAATTTATGCTGACCACAAAATATACCCCAGTGATTCAAGAACTTAAATCCTTGCTTCCTGCACTAGTTCCCTGATCACACGTTCAAGTCCATTATTTCCCTGTTTCTGGCCTCACCAGCCCGAGGAACTGGAAGCACACCGGAGATAACCACCTTGGACATCCTACTTTTCAGCCTTCATTAGTCAGGGAGAGATGATTAAAAAGCGGAGGCTACTGTGCATTTAATGATTACAAGAGGCAGGTAGCACTATTTTAGTTTGAGATTATGGTCGGCATGGACTGGTTAGACCAAAGGTGCTGTATCTGTACCGTCTGACTGTTTGCCTCGATAACTCTATGAGTCATGAGGATTGGATCAGTTTACTGTGACCAAATGTAACTGGAATCAAAGTCTTGGAATCAAACCTGGAACCAACGATAGACACGTGGTCGGGGTGGGGGTCGGGGGGTGGGGGGGGTGGGGGGGAGGAATGGGTGAGTTGCCCAATTTGTAAGATATGAAATTAAATCAACAGGGAGAAAGGAAGTAGGGTCTGATGGTATAGGATCTGTGTGGGTAAAATTGAGGTTAAAAAAACGACACAGTTGGAAGCATAGGTTTCCAAACAGTAATCATGAGTTGGGGCGCAAGATATCCCAGGGAACCGAAAAAATGAGTAGAAACGGCAAAGTCACAGTGATCATAGGAGATTTCAATATGCAGATGGAGTGGGAACCTCACATTGGTCGTGGTTCGAGTGAAAATGAATTTGCATAATGTCTGTGAGATGACTTTTTGGGGCAGATTGTGATGGAGCCCATTAGGGAACAGTCAAAGCTGGATTTAGTGCTGTACAATGAGAACGACTTGATTAGGGAGCTTAAAGTGAAGGAAAACTTAGGAAGCAGTGATCACAACATCATCAAATTTACTCTGCAATTTGGAAGAGAGAAAATAAAATCACAGGTAACTGTATTTCAACTGAATAAAGGCAACTATCGAGGCAATAAGGACGAGCTTGGTAGAATTGACTGAGAGAGGAGCTGAGCAGTTAATACAGTGATACAACAATGGCAGGGAGTAATTCAGAAGACAGAGAAGGAATTCATACCCAATAAAAAAGCATAGTATAAGGAGGAATTGGCAACCATAGCTGACTTGGGAAGTCAGGGATTGCATTAAAGTTAAAAAGAAAGTATACAAAGTAGCGAATAAAGGTGGACAACTTACAGGAGATGGTGGAGGCATTAGTGGTAATCTTTCAGGAATCATCAGGGGACACGAAAACAGCTTACATAACAGCCCTGTTTAAGAAGGGAGTAAGACAGAAGATGAAAAACCCCTGAATGATTTGCCTAACCCCAGTCGTGGATAACATCTTGGAATCTATCATGAAGGATCAGATTTCTGAATACTTGGAAGTGCGTTATATAATAGGTAGAGTCAGCATAGTTTCATCAAGGATACTTAACGCCTGAATAATCTGCTAGAATTAGAGACATGGAGATTGAGATGTACAGCATGGAAACAGGCCCTTCAGCTCCACCATCCATGCTGACCAGATATCCCAACCCAATCTAGTCCCACCTGCCAGTACTTGGCCCATATCCTTCTAAACCCATCCTATTCATATACACATTCAAATACCTTTTAAATGTTGCAATTGTACTAGCCTGCACCACATCCTCTGGCAGCTCATTCCATACACGTACCATCGTCTGTGTGGAAAAAGTTGCCCCTTAGGTCTCTTTTGTATCTTTCCCCTCTCAACCTAAACCTATGCCCTCTAGTTCTGTATTCCCCCTCCCCAGGGAAAAAAAGACTTTGTCCATTTATCCTATCCATGCCCCTCATAATTTTGTAAACTTCTATGAGGTCACCCCTCAGCCTCCGACGCTCCAGGGAAAACAGACCCAGCCTCTTCAGCCTCTCCCTGTAGCTCAAATCCTCCAACCCTGGCAACATCCTTGTAAATCTTTTCTGAAACATTTCAAGTTTCATAACATCTTTCCGATAGGAAGGAGATCAGAATTGCATGCAATATTCCAACAGTGGCCTAACCACTGTCTTTTACAGCTACAAAATGACCTCCCAACTCCTGTACTCAATACTCTGACCAATAAAGGGAAGCATACAAAACGCCATCCTCAGAATCGTATCTACCTGCGACTCCACTTTCAAGGAGCTATGAACCTGCACTCCAAGGTCTCTTTGTTCAGCAACCCTCCCTAGGATCTTACCATTAAGCGTATAAGTCCTGCTAAGATTTGCTTTTAAATCTTTTCTGAACCCTTTCAAGTTTAACAACATCTTTCCGATAGGAAGGAAACCAGAATTGCACGCAATATTCCAACAGTGGTCTAACCAATGTCCTGTACAGCCGCAACATGACCTCCCAACTCCTGTACTCAATACTCTGACCAATAAATGAAAGCATACAAAACGTCTTCCTCAGTATCATATCTACCTGTGACTCCACTTTCAGGAGCTAAGAACCTGCACTCCAAGGTCTCTTTGCTCAGTAACACTTCCTAGGACCTTACCATTAAGTGTATAAGTCCTGCTAAGATTTGATTTAATTGAACTCCATCTGCCACTTCTCATCCCATTGGCCCATCTGATCAAGGTCCTGTTGTAATCTGATGTAGTCTTCTTCGCTGTCCACTACATCTTCAATTTTGGTGTCATCTGCAAACTTACTAACTATCCCTCTTTATGGAGAACCAATGAATGTTATCTACTTGGACTTCAAGAAGGCCTTTGACTCAGTGCCGGACAGGAGGCTAATAAATAAGATAGGGGCCCATGACGTTAGAGGCAAGGCGTTAGCATGGGTAGACTGAGGCTGTTTGGCAGAAATCAGACTATCAGAATAGAAGAGTTCTTCTCAGGATCGCAGCCAGTGACAAGCAGCGTTCCTCAAGGCTCCGTATAGGGTCCACAAACTTTCACATTATACATTAACGATCTCAAAGAAGGAACTGATGGTATTCTGCCTAAATTTGCCGATAATACCAAGATTGTTAGAGGGACAGGTGGTATTGCGGAGTCAGAGAAGCTGCAGTAGAACTTGGACAGATTAGGAGCTTGGGCAATGAAGTGGCAGATGGCGTATATCGTGGGAAAGTGTGGGATGTGGGGTCATGCACCTTGGTACAAGCATAGAGGAATATACTATTTTCTAACTGAGGAGGAAATTCAAAAGTCTGATGTACAGAGACTTAGGAGTTCTGATCCAGATTCTCTCAATATAAACTTGTAGGTTCATTTAGTAGCTAGGAAGGTAAATGCAATAATGATATTTATTTCAAGAGGACTTGAATATAAAAACAGAGATGTACGTCTGAGCCTCCATAAGGCTATGGTCAGGTCGCATTTGAAGTATTGTGTGCAGGATTGGGCACCACATCTCTGGAATATAGTACTGGCCTTGAAGCGTGTTCAGAGGAGATGCAGAAGAATGATCGCAAGAATGCACAGCTTAATTTGTGAGGAACGTGTGAGGACTCTGGGTCTAAAGCGATAGAGTTTAGAACGATGAAGGGTCCAATTGAATCTTACAGAATACTAAATGGCCTAAATAATGTTGGTGTTAAGAAGATGTTTTCACTGATAGGAGAAACAATACCCTAGGGTATTGTTATTGAATAAAGATTAGATTAGATTACTTACAGTGTGGAAACAGGCCCTTCGGCCCAACAAGCCGACACCGACCCGCAACCCACCCATACCCCTACATTTACCCCTTACCTAACACTACGGGCAATTTAGCATGGCCAATTCACCTGACCCGCACATATTTGTGACTGTGGGAGGAAACTGGAGCACCAGGAGGAAACCCACGCAGACACGGGGAGAACGTGCAAACTCCACACAGTCAGTCGCCTGAGTCGGGAATTGAACCCGGGTCTCAGGCGCTGTGAGGCAGCAGTGCTAACCACTGTGCCACCGTGCCGCCCACAACAAAGGGAAGTCCTTTTAGAATAGAGCTGAGGAGAAACGTCTTCAGTCAGAGACTGGTGAATCTGTGGAAATCACCGCCACAAAAGGCAATGGAGGCCAGGTCATTCAGTATACCTGGTAAGCTAGCTATGTTCAAAGTGATCAAAAGGGATCAAAGATTAAGGGGAGAACACCGAAGAATGGGGTTGAGAAACTTCTCAGTCATGGAACAGACTGGATTGGCTGAATAGCCTAATTTCTGCCCTTATGTCTTATGGCCTTATCAAAACTTAATGCTTCTGTCAAGTCAATTAGTTATCAGTTTATAGAGATAGCTAACTGTATAATATTTGTCGTGGTGAAGGTTTGAATACAGTCATCTTTGAGCTTAAGATAAATATTGTTCTGTGGTTATGGAGATGATTTGGAGATTATTCCGCTGCTGTTTCTTGAACAAATAGCTGAGTTTGCCGACACAACAAGAGTCGCAGCAGCTTTATAAGAAAGATGAGACAGGATGGTGACTAGCTCCTCTTCAGAAGTAAACATTGTAAAAAAAAAAGTCAGTCGTAAGAACCTGTAACCATTGGAAGAGAATGGTAGTGGTTTGACCTGATAGTCGTCACACCTCAGACAATGGGAAGGCTTGAGAAGGTGGGACTTGCCATGGTATGAATGGAGAGGCAATATCAGATAAAGTCACTTGAAAAGGAAATAACAAATCGTGTATGATGTGGGAAGTGGTGAAGTTGTTCATTTGGCAAAGCAATCTAACTTGCGTTGAACTATGACCACCATTTACAGATGCACCAGACAAAGCATTTTGCCTGGATGCATCACAATCTAATGCTCTGCCTAAGAACGGAAGAAACTAGAGAAAGCTGTGATCACTGTCTAGATCAACAAACAAGCCAACCTTTAATCCATTGACTCAATCTATACTTCTTGTTGCTGTGGAAAGGCAGTCAACATCATTAAAGGCTGCTCCCCTGACCCCCACCCCAGTTATGATTTCTTCCAACCTTTCAGAGTCATATAAAGTCATAGAGTCCTACAGCACAAAGACAGGCCCTTTGGCCCAAACTGCTGCATGCAGACCAACATGTCCATCCACGCAAGATGCATTTACTTGCACTTGGTGCATATCCTTCAAAATCTTTCCTACCCATGTCTTTGTACAAATGCCGACTTCCACTGGCAGCTTATTCCATATGCACACCACCCGCCTTGTAAAACAGTTGCCCTCAGGTTCCCCTCTCAGCTTAAACCAATGCCCTCTCATCCTCGAGTCCCCAAAGTTGAGAAAAAGACTGAGTGCATTCTCTGTCTTCTGTCAGACAAAAGGTACAAACGTTTAAAGACACATACTGAAAGGTTCAAGAACATCTTATTCCCCGCTGTTATCAGACTTCTGAATTGAAAACTCATATTTGAACTCTCATGTTGACGTTGTTTTCTGTACACTATTGCAGCTGAAACTTCATATTGCTCACTCTGTTTAATTACACTTGCGTATTTGCGTGTTGTTGTCTGCCATACTGCAGGCAACACATAGCGATTCATTGTACTTAGGGACATAATAAAACAAAATAAATCAAATTCATTTCTAATATCTCTCTGCACCATAAGCTCCACATCGATGCAATGGCAATCATAGAAATGTGGAAATCTGAAGTATTTTTTGCTGATAGTGACAGATAAAAATAGGCAAGGTAAACACAGGGGAAGATAATTGGCAAAAAGTAAAGGAGAGATGGAGAATTAGTGAGGACGAAGAAAATGAGATAGAGAGATCAATCAAAGGGAGACTCAGACAGAACAATCAGGGAGAGGCAACGGAATAGAAAAGCCTAAAAGAGACAAAACAGGGGAGTGAGGTGGGGGTGGGAGAGGGGAAGCAGAGTGAGCTACTGGGAAATGAACAGGTCTGGAAAGGTACCGAATTGTAATAAATAACTGACAGCACACCTTCCAGAATCCCAGGACTTCTCAGAGTGATGGACACATATGCCTGGCTATTGTCTGCTGTCATTGTTTTGTTGGGGAGAGGGGCACAAGGCAACCATTTTGCACACAAGCAGTTTCCAATGTTACCGACAACGTAACAGCTGTTCCGGTGTAGGGATATGTTTTGGTGACAGTTCACAGTTGGGGGGGGGGGGGAGGGGTGGGGTGCAGTGGAAGGATCGTTGGGGGAAACCACAAGGTCGATTCCATGAAATATTTCAAGTTGGGAAGTTTCAGGATCCAGTAGGAATATTCCAATTGGAACTGTGTGAAGACCGAGTTGGACAATTGCTTCCGAGGTTGATTAACTGAAACCTGCCATGGGAAGGGGAGTAGAAGCGGGCATGTCATGCAGTTTGGACGTATATATGCATCCAGAATGGGGAGGTATGGCAGAACCATCTGAAAAAATGAAGTGTTGTTATTCGCATAATCTCCCAGCCTCTTCGAAAGATCTAAATGCATCATTTCTTGCCCAATTGCAACGGGTTGAAGTACAAACTCAGTCTACTATTGCTTTTCTGCATGACATTCATGGCATCAACAAATAGCAACCATTTGTGAAGCTGAACAAAGCATTGGCCATGATTTCAAAGTTGGTTTTATGTGTTGTAGGGTCCATGTGGCAGTATAGTGTATGAACTCACAGCTCCGGCATCGAAGATCAGAAGATCAGAAATGATTCTTGCTGAAAACCACAAGAACTCTCAGTGCCTTGTCTGTTATTGATGGCTCTTAATGATTAAACCTTGGTTTGAGAATCAGTTGTAGATTAATTTCTACTCATGGTTACAAAACCAAGTTAAACGCCAGGAGGCCAACACAATTTCAGGGATGCGAGGGGGTCAATCTCTGATTATTTTGCACAGTCGGTCGGTCCGTTAAATATTTGCCTCTTAAACGGATCTCACCGGCCCCAAGGCTCCATTCAGTCTCTGAGGGCTCCACAAAGGCTGTAATCAATCAATGCAAAAACTGGAAAGGATCCAGTATCTCATTTTGTGTTCAATACACAGGTTATATGCAGTTGAATGCACCCCCTTAAAAAAACCCAAACATTGCATACATTATTGCACTGTAGGCAATGTGCATGTTGGTAAATGGTGATTTCCCAAATATCTGGAGTCCCAAATGTAGACATTTCATTACTTAGTCAATACAGACTGGGCAAGTGTTTTACGTTGAAATGACACACTGTCCACATTGCCATACTGTAAACAACGCAGTTTACACAATGCTGAGTGTCCAAATATCAGAAGGTGTTGTATTACAATTGGTATTGTTTTACTGCAGCTTGTACAATGGTAAGTAACCAAACCAAACAGTAGACATTGCATTACAGCCATGATTTGGAGGTGCCGGTGTTTGACTGGGGTGTAAAAGTGAAAAATCACACAACACCAGGTTATAGTCCAACAGGTTTGTTTGGGAGCAATAGCTTTCTGAGCGCTGCTCCTTCATCAGGTGGTTGTGGAGTATAAGGTCATAAGACACAGAGTTTATAGCAAATGCTTACAGTGTGAAGTAGATAAAATTATAGATTGAAAAAGACCTAAATTTTTTGTTAAGTCTCTCATCTTTTGGAATGAACATGTTGATTTCAGTTCTTTCATAAGTAAATCGCAGAACTGTTTTGAAGTTTCATTCTCAGGTGAACTTTAACAATTGGTATCATCTCGGCCCAGCTAATGCAGTTAAGCTGTGAGGTGCCCTTTGTGAGCCTGTCTGTGCCAGAATGTTCAGACTGATTCTAATCTTAAAGAAAAGGATTTACAGAATCATACATGGATTCATGCAGTTCTGAGCAAAATAAAATGTAATTTTGCAAGTACAATTTCACCACTCAAACATATATATGTGCATGTGAGTGTGTGTGTTGAGGGGGGGGGGGTGATGAGTGTCTGTGAAAGAGTGTCTGCATGCATATGACTGTGAGTGTGAAGGGGTACAAGTCTGTGAGAGTGTGCATGTGTGTGGGAGTGCATATGTGAGCGTATGAGAGAGAACTTGTATAGGAGACAGGGTCTGTGTGAGTTTATGGGTCTGTGTGTATATGTGTGCACACAGATACTGAGATTGAATGAGCTCGGGCTTGTCACGTTGGAAAGAAGAAACAGATGTGACTTGTTAGAGGTTTACAAGATAATTTCAAGAGAGTAAACAACTACAGTCTTTTTCCCACGGCAGTAATGACTGTCGCAAGGGGTCATGATTTTCAAGTGATTGGACAAATGCATAGCGGGGGATGTCAGAGGTAGATTCTTTATGCAGAGAGTGGTGGGTGCATGGAATACACTGCCAGCCGTGTTAATAGAGTCAGAGATATTAGGAACAGTTAATCGACTGCTGATCAAGCATATGGGCGACAGTAAACTGAGGTGTATGTAGGTTAGGTTGGCCTTACACTAAGATAAATGCTTGGCACAATATCATGGGCCGAAGGGCCTGTACTGTTGCTGCATTGTTTTATGTTCGATGTTCCATGTTCTGTCGACCAGTAAGCCTAACATCTGTGATAGGTCAGTTATTTGAGAAGATTCTGATGGATCTAATGTACAAACATTTGGAAATGCCAAGTTGGATTTGGAGAAGTCAGCATGATATTTTGCGTGGGAGACCATGTCTCATAATTTTGTTGAAGTTGTTGGATGAAGTGGCCATGACAACTGATGTCGTCATGGCGATATGGATCTCAGGAAGGTCTTTGATAAGGTTCCACATGGTATGTTTCTATGGAAGGCTAGATTGCATGGAATCCAGTGCGAGCTGGCAAATCCGTTACACAATTGGTAGGAAGCAGAGGCCAGTAGTGGAACGATGCTTGTCTGACTAGAGACCCGCGACTAGTAGTGTGCCTTCTGTGTCTATGCTGTGTTGATTGCCGGTTATTACCCATATCAATGATTTCAATGAGAATGAATAATGCATGATTGATAAGTTTGCAGATGACACCAAAATAGGCGGTATCGTGGACAATGAGGAAGGGTATCAGAAATTGCAGCTGTGTCTTGATCTGCTGGCGAAGTGAATTGACAAATGAGAATTGGAGTATAATATAGGTGAGAGTGAGATCTTGTGTTTTGGCATGTGAAATCAAGGTAGGAGTGCCACATTAAATGGTATGTCCTTAAGGAATGTAATGGAACGGAGTTCAAGTGCTCAGTTCTTGGATTGAAAAAAGTCTTTTGGTACTCTGCTGATCATCATTCTGGGTGTTGAGTATCGAATTTGGGAAGTTATGTTGCAGTTGTGCAGCACTAATGGGAGGTCACACTGAGATTATTATCAGGAAAGGTTTAGAGGGATATGTCCCAAATGCAGGAAAATGGGACGAGCATGAATGGGCATTTTGTCCCCGTGCTGAAGGAGCCTAAGTCTCTATGACAACATGACAATGTTCGCTGTTCTACCCATCAAGCATTTTCGGCATTTCACCAAACATCGTAGCCAAAGTTCTGTATCAAGACTTTGCCCCTGCGTAGCCTTACTTGCCATCTCTGATAAATCTTTTTTTGAAAAATGTGAGTAAGTACGTGGCCATAGTTAGTCAACGCAATTTTGCCGAACTAAACTGAATATGTGGATGTCAATGTAAAGTCTGAACGTGAATTTATCTTACTGTTCCTGTCCAGCACAGTTATGTCTGTTCTTATTTTCAAGTATATGCTGAATTTACAATTACTGAACTGAATGTTTGAACGTTTGCTGTTTCTGGAGAACAACATTTCTGCCCAATGAATAAAATTGCCCTGATGCACTTGAATCTACCTGCACTGAAGGTAACTGTAGACGAGGGTAACTAACCAAACTAAATTTATGTAGAATGAGGAGATATTTCCCGAAACATACGTGAGGTCAAATTAAAAATTCTGATGTATTCAAATAAACTATCCCAATTTACATTATCACAGAATTTGGCAATGCTTAACAGGAAAATGGACATCTCCTAGAAAGCTACGTATGAATAGTACAGCTTTGCCCTAGCTGTAGACTGAAACTTCCTATTGTTCTTTACAAGCAGAAATTTGACTGTGATCCTTATTGAGTTTTATAGACGTTTTTCATAGAATCCCTGCAGTATAGAATCTAGACTAGATTCCTTACCGTGTGGAAACAGGTCCTTTGGCCCAACCAGTCCACATTGATCCCACCGAAGATTAACCCACCCAGACCTATTTCCTTCTGACTAATGCACCTAGGGCAATTTAGCATGGCCAATGCATCTGACCTGCACATCTTTGGACTGTAGGAAGGTACCAGAACACCCAGAGGAAACGCACGCAGACGCGGGGAGAATGTGCAAACTCCACACAGACAGTCGCCCAAGGCTGGAATCTAACCTAGAATCCTGCTACTGTGAGGCAGCAGTGATAACCACTGAGTCATCGTGCCTCCCTAATGTGAGGCATTTCAAAGATCAAACCTCCAATTAAATCTCAGGAGTCTGACATCGCATATAAATTGAGTACTTTCCACAATATTTCTGAATCACTGCAGAACATCTGTTCGAAATGCATGAGGTACTAAGAGATCTATCATTTCTTATGTAGACTTTGTTACTGACAGAGTTTCAGGTAGACCAGTATGTTTGTTGTTGTATTGCACATATTGTTGCTTAGACAATAGTTAGTTCTCTTTCTTTCCAGTGGCAGTTATCACCCTTTCAAACATCCATCCCCTCCTTTAAATTTAACGAATGTAATATATTCGCTATTCAAGACCTTATTGCACCCAATTTAAACTATTGATATTTTCAGTTTACTGTCAGTATTTCGCGAAATTTGTATTGGAAGTTACCCACTCAAATAAAGGTTATTTCAGAATGTACCAGTACGAAGAAAAAGTGGCTTAATCTATCAGGAAACAGTAGATAGGCTGGATATTGGTAGAGTCAGCGTGACATGATTAAACTAAGTAGAATCCTGTGTGGATTTAACTGGTTGCCTATTGAAAGAATTCAACTATGATTATATATTTTTTTATATGGGAAAATCTATAATTAGGAATCATATCGCGAAAATAGTGGAGTGATCAGATTCCCTGCTGTATGGAAACAGGCCCTTCGGCTCGACAAGTCCACACCAACCCTCCAAAGAGTTACCCACCCAGGCTCATTCCCTTAACTGATGCACCTAACACCACAGACAAGTTAGCATGGCTAATTCACCTAACATGCACATCTGTGGTTTATGAGAGGAAACCGTAGCAGCTCGTGCAATCAGGGAGAATATGTGCAACCCTCACACGGACAGTTTCCCTAGGTGGGAATCGTACGCAGATTTCAGACGCTGGTAGGCAGCTGTGCTAAACAATGAGGCACTGCGCCACAAGAGTACAAGCCTCACAGAGATATGCAGTGGTTTTCATTTCTTGTAGAGCATCGCGAGTCTTTGCAATTCCTGTCTCAACAGCCTGTTGAAGCAGAGTATTAAGGAAAGTTGTTAGACGTGGGAATGTAAAGTTACAGTTGAAATCAGGTGGACTACCAATTTACTTGTAATTGGAACAGTTGCACAGGGCTGGGTAACTTACTCTTGTTCATTTTTCTTATGTTTGCACATCTTCTATATTTCATGGGTCATGTGACAGTTTTTATGCCAATGTAATGCTGTCATATTGAATTCTATGTATTGCAGCTTTTTTCACTCATGCTGTTCTCAGTTAGCGCTCATAAGATTTATTATGTTGTTATGTTATTGGCAATTATTTATGTTTTGCACAAATGATTGTATTGTAGCCACATGAATTGTCCATCGACCTATCTGATCACATCTCTAAATATTAAAATCCATACAATATCCAGTAAGACAAAGTGAGTGAAAGCAGTCAAACCCTGTTCTTGCTCTTTCTTTCTGTTATACCTAACTTGGCAGTAATTATCATACCATTGCAAAGAAGATGCGGCTTCTCAGGATGTATGACTTATTATCTAATGTCTATGGCATTCACTGATCTCCTGGTTTTAGTCACAATTTTGATATTAAATCAGACCGCTGAAATTTATTTTCCATCCAGTTTCCTCACTATCACACCCGTCTGCAGTTTTCGTGCGGCTGAAAGGTTAGCAGCCATTTACAGTTCTGCGTGGTTAACCGTGGCTTTCACCATTGATTGTTTTGTTGTCATTTGTTAACAGCAGCTGAAAATTGAATATGGCACTTAGAAGATTGCAGCATGGGTGACAGGAATTGGGTCAGCACTGTCTTGTAGAAAAAAAGTATCGCTATATTATATATACGAACCTGTATAGATGATTAATAATCTATCCTGGTTCTGTGTTGTAAAGGCAACATACTACGTATCCTTGGTATGGGCTGCATATGACTGGATTCGATCAATTTTAATAACTTGTCTTCCATTCATTCTGATTTTGTTTCTCAATGCTTTAACCATTAGACATATGCTTGCAGCCAATGCGTCTTGCAGGAGGCTGCGGTCCCATATCAATGGAAAGGATCTGGGTGACCTAGAGATGGAGAAGCGAAGGGACTCCATTGTTTTACTGTTTACCATCACGGGCAGGTTCATTCTGCTATATTTGGCTTCGTTGTAATGATCCTCTATGTTTGAATGGCCATTGTCACATATTCCTCAGGTTCATGTGCAAATGATCCCACCTTTATTCTTCAACAATGCGGATACATGCTTCAGTTATTGAGTTTCTTCGTAAACCCATTTATTTATGCAGGGACACAGAGTAAAACAAGAGCTGAGTTGAAGAGTTTGTTGAAATATCCACTGAGTCCATTCGAAAAAAATATTTGAAATGTGGAAAAAGATAATTCAACGTGAACTCCAGCCTATATTGCAGCATCTACTCTTCATAGGCACGTCAAACTCTGTCCCACGTGAAAGGGAGCACTTTCTTAAAGTCCATGTAGGAAGTGTTAATATAAAAATGCTTAATCAAGTTTCAATTGCCCTTATTCAGTTATATAAAATGTTGTCCGTTTGTTTCTACTTTTGTTGCATATTGTGCTGTTTAACCTCTGCTGTTGTGTGTGCTTTTACTGATTCGGGATCTGCTTGTCATGTTTCCTCCCACAGTCCAAAGATGTGCAAGTTAGGTGAATTGTCCATGCTAAAATTGCCCGTAGTGTTAGGTGAAGGGGTAATGCAGGGGTAGGGGTATGGGTGGGTTGCGGGTCGGTGTGAATTTGTTGGGCCGAAGGGCCTGTTTCCACACTGTAAGTAATCTAATCTATATAATATACGTAACGTAGACATGTGTACAATGTCATTATTTGTGCACGTATATAAAATCCATTTCATTCATGATATGTCAACTTTAAAGAGAAGAAACAAAGATGTTGCCCAACCTCATCCAGCAGCAGAAAGTGCTTGTACTCATTTTGGTGAACTTCACCCTGCTTCCACTGGCACACTTTACCTCAGAAAACAAAACAGATAGCTCCACTAATATATCATTCATTTGAAGCTTAGCATGTGAGTGGCTGCAAGTCTCATTGTTTCATTTTTTCATTTTACGTATGTCAATAAAACCTTGAATTTGACATACGTCGTATTACAATGAGATTTGGCAAAAAAAACAACAAAAAATAATGTGTTCCAAATATTGATATGATCTGCAGTCTCAGTGGACAACATTACTGCTTTAGAGATAAAGTGATACAGCACATGCTTCTGATGGAGCAGACGATTCTCTGCAAATGATAAAAAAAAGTGATGACAGTGTGCCATATCATTCTGATGTAGAGGAGACCACATGGAGAGCAGTGAATGCATTAAATGAGAATCGAGAATGTGCATATAAATCTAGTCCGTCTGAAAGATTTGGAAGATAGCACCACCAAAGCCACCATAAAGAGTTTTGCTATGGATCCTCAGCTCCAGGCTGATAATTGCCGAATAGAATTGATAAATTAGTTTGGAAACATGGATAGTCAAAATGGATTTTGTGGTGGAGGTTCTGTCTGACTAATAAAACAGCTGATGAAATTCATTGATGAGAACGTTATCATTGTCACACATTGAATGCTGGCCCAAACTGTAATAGCGCATGGGATTCAATGCAATTTGGAGAACTGAATCCAAATTGTCTTGCAAATAAGAGGGAAAGGCTAGTGGTGGGTATCTGTTTTGTTCTTGGAAGCTTGAGATCAATGGTGTACATTTGCAACACTTGCCATTTGTGACTTCAGTTAATGATTTGGATGTGCATGCTGAAGGAGTAATTAGTAAGTTTGTAGATAACACAAAAATTATGGTGTTATTGAGAATGACAAGAGTGGTCTTAGGTTGCAGTATGACAATGATCAACTGTTGAATTTGACTTAGTAATTTTAGATGGAATTCAATCCTGGGAAGTCCGAGACGCCTATGCTCCACATGGAATATGTCAAAGCTCGTGAATGATTGAAATTAGCGCCAGACTATGAAGCTTGAAAGAGGTGTTGAGGCACAGAGGTGCATCCATTGGAAAGAGAATTACCTGGACAGGGCGGACATGGTGGTTACTCCGTGGTGTTAAAGTGTGCAAGACTATGGGAAGTGGGTGACTATCACATGCAGGCATGTGGTGAGGCAAGTGGAGCAGGTTTCCCCTTAGGCCATACAAGTAACTAAACTGTACTCTGTGTTGAGTTCCCGTGACGGTGATACTGCCTGAGGAAATTGCAGCCCAAGTAAAATAGATACCATTTCAGAACGCTCAGTTGCACAGAGTGGGCAAAAGTAGGCGGTTCGAGCTGCAGTGATAGGAAAGGTAATTCTTATGTAAACTGAGAGGTGCTTCTGTGGCCACATCAATAAAAGCAGTACCGTGTGATGCCTCAATGGCATAAAGCTTCTGCAAGTAACCGATTGACCTCAGGGCATTTGCGGAGTGGGGAGAGAACCAGACCATTGTCCCTGGTGCTAATGACATAAATAACAAGAGGGTTGAGGTCCTGAAGGATGAAGTTATGGTTTTAGGAGCCAAATTGAAAGCCAGAACATCAAACGTAGTAATATTCGCTTCACTACTTCTGCCACGTGTTATGGAGGCAAGGAATTGGAAGTTTAGAAAATTGAATGCCTGCCTGGAGGAGTGATTCACGAGGGAAGGTTTCAGATTTCTGAATGATTTGTCTCATCTTTGAGGAAGATGTGTCCTGTTCAACAGGGATGGTCTTCAACCAAAGATTGATTGATCCAACATCCTTGCTGGTGGTACAACTGGGAGGACTTGAAAGTACTTTGGCAAAGGGATTGAAACCTAAGTATAGGTTCTGAGTTGGCTAGAGTGGGTGAGTGTTCAAAGGGAAAAAAGGGAATCAAGATTTGAAATAAAAATGTGAAAAGCAGCTGTGTCTATTACGAAACTGACTGAAAGCGAAATAGTGAAAGAACAACAGGCCATGCATAAAAGTGAAGGCTCATCTGATGGAGTAGATAGGATTCAAACAGATAGTATAAAAACCAGCACAAGGGCATTTTACCTAAGTACTTGCGGTATACATAACACAGTAAATCAGTTGACATCACAAATGATCATGAATGGATATGGTTCAGTAGCCTTTGCACAGACGTTGTTGGAGAGAGGTCAGGACTGGGAGTTAAATATCAAGGGGCATCAAGGTATTCGGAAGGACAGACTGGAAGGAAATAGAGGTCGTTTACGTCTGATATTTAAGGGTGACATCGAAGGGTAGTCAGACACGGCATGGGTTCCGTGAAGAAAAAGATTGAATCACTGTGGATGGAAATAATATCCAGTAAGTGAGGAATATCGCTAATAGGCGAGTCCATAGACCACTAAATAATAACATAATGGCGGGACAGGCATTAAACAAGGAAATACATCAAAGATGCAAAAAATGTTGCGGCAATTATCATGAGAATGTCAATCGATGCATTGATTGCTCGAAGCAAGTCCATCATGGAAGCTTTGCGGAGGAGTTCACTGAAACACATTCAATAATGTCCTTGAACAGTGCACAATAGAGCCTTCAAGGAAACAAAGTACCCTACATCTTATTCTGCGTAATGATACAAGAATAATTAATAATCTCAACGTTAGGGACCTCTTGGATGATGCGATCGTAGCACAAAGTCTAAAAAGTTTGTACTGGAAAGAAGCACAGCAGTTCAGGCAGCATCTGAGAACCAGGACAGTCGACATTTTGGGCATAAGCCCTTCATCGATTCTGTGATTGGCGCACATAATACAATTGAATTTATGACACAGTTGGAAGGTGAGAAGGACAATCTGACACCAATGCATTTTAATCACAAAAATGAGATTATACTGGGATAAGAGACGAGATGGCTAAAGTCAAGTTTGAATAAAAACGACATGGTATAACAACTGATGTACAGTAGAGTATTTTCAAAGCGATGTTCACAGCGCTGAACAAATATAAACTACTTAAAGGTAAGAACTGTAGATTAAGGGCTAATCACCCATAGATAACTGAGGAAATAAAGGTTGGCATCAAATTGAACGTTAATGCATACATCCTCACCAAGATTTGTGGGAAGCTAGAGAATTGTGAAATCTGTAAAGGTCGACCAAGATGCAAGGAAAACGTTATTTAAAAAATGGCAAGATAGAAAATGAGAATAAACCAGACCAGAATATAAAAACCGATAGCAAACGTTTCTAGAAATATATTGTGGGAGCCATTTTTTTTGTGCTATGACTTCCATGCTGGTTAAGGAATCATTTTGCTGCAGGTGCACCTCACCCCGCAGATCAGTAGTATTTAGTATGTATCTGGGAGAGGCTGTCTCACACCTAGCTTAGATGCTCTGTCACTACTGATATATTGCTGTTGTGTGTAACCTAATTGCTCAAAGGCATATCCTTTTTTTTCCAATTAGCTTCTCTCTCTCCATTATATGTTGCTCGTGTGTTGTTCCTCTAATTAAGGACATCTGTCTTGCATTTGTGGTGTATCTCTGTAAACAGTATGTTAGGTGATAAGTTCACATCCTGTTTACTTCTAGCATGTGCACCATCTTTTAGTGCTGACCCTGAAACTTGATCCCTGATTCAGTATCTCCTCGGACTATCCTGACACATCTTAATTAATGGTAGGCCTGTGTTTCAGCATTGTCTTTTTCTGTGTAATCTTATAAATTTCTGTTGGACTTTGGAATCCTACCAAGCCACCGAAAGGACGGAGGATATCCCCATGATGCATTGTGTAATAAAATAGATAATGATTAATGTCTGGCTGTCATCGTTTTCTTCAAAGTATATAAAAAGAAAAGGTAGACCTCGGACCTTGGGAGGATGAAAGCGACAATTTTGAAATCAGATATAAGATAATGGTCAAAGCATTGAAGAGGTATTCTATGCCGATTTTCACAGTGGAAGACATTGATGACAAGGAGTCTATAATGGTTGAGGACCTAGAATGGAACATTGTCATTGAATTATCCAGTAGCTCATGGGCTGACAAGGAGCGGGACCGTACGTTGTTGTCAGCAAGGGTATCGTGTGATAGACAGTTGTCGGTAGGCCTGACCAGAGCAGGGCTGCCAGAGGTTGTAGAGTCGGAGCGGAGAAGCCTGGGGTTTGGGGACTCTGAGTGGTTCGCCCGTGGACTGAGATCTGCAGCAATCAACCTGGACGTATCTCAAGGCTGGCAGTATAGGCAGAACGAGGCTAAGCCCGGAAAGTCAACAATGTGAAGAGATTGCAGGCTACAGAAGGACTGTAATACTTCCCTTTTAACTTTAATTATTTAACTTCCTACTATATGTTGTGAAGAACTGTAATGTAAAACTCTTACTTTTTCTCTTATTATTTCTCTATTTTGTATCTAATATATTCTAGTACCTAAGATTTGTACCGAGATACTCTATACCTAAGATGTCGCTGTCTGTGGCAACATTGGACACATTTCACTGTGTATGACGTAAATTGTACTTGAGAGCACTTGATATTTAAACTAATTAGATTCAATCCAATAAAAAGTAGTGCTGGGAAAGATAATGGGAATAAATGCACACACGCCACATGGCCCAGATGGAAATCGGGAATTAATAGCAAAGGTGCTCCTGTTAATTTATCAAAACTCTCGGGGCTCAGGAGCAATTGTAGCAGATTGGAAAACAGCAAATTTGACCCAACTGTTCTAAAAATAATGCAGAAAACAGCCAGCTAATTATAAGCTCAGTGACTTAACTTATATCTTGGGGAAAATACATGAATCGACTATCAAGTAAGAAATAACGACACATTTGTATATAAATCGTTCCATCTGAAAGACGCAGCATGGTTCATGCTTAATTTGCTGAATTACCATGAGACATGGGCGGGCGACAACTGAACATCAGTGAATATGGAGCAATTAGATATCCAGAAGGCATTCAACAAGGTGCTGCATAAAGACCTTCTGCGGAAGATAATGGTGAAACATGTTATTGGTAATAAATAACAGTTCAGAAACAGGATTGATTAACTAACACCATAGAAAGAGTGAGGATAAATGGCTGCTTTACTTGTTCATAATCAGTGCCTAGATGTGTCTCAGGGATCAGTGTTGAGATTTCTATTTCAGTGTTTACACTTACAGAAATTATTTGAAGTTCGGTACTAGTTGTTATGGGCCAATGTTCGCAGATTACACTAAGAGAGGAAAATGTGCAGTGGACAGTGAAAGATTGCAAAAGAATATAGCTAGTTTAAGGCAGTTAGCAAGAATCTAGCAGATGGAGTACAATGTCGGTAAATTTGATATCATCCGTTTTGGTATGGTTATCAACAAATCGACTACTTTTGAAATTGTAAAATAAAGTAGCATTCTACTGTGCAGAGGAACCTTGGTATATTTGTCCAAAAGTCACATCATATTGGTTTGCAGGTGCATCAGGTAATTCGGAAGGAAAAGAAAATATTCTTATTCATTACTGGAAGGATGGAATTTCAAAGCAGGCCGGTTATTCTGCAGTGTTTACCGTGCTGCTGAGGCCACTCCTGGAGTATTTTTCGCAGTTTTTGTCTCTGCAATGGAGAAAAGATGTACTGACATTGGAGGGGGTGTGGAGAAGGTTCACTTGGTTTATTCTGGACACCTACCTGTGCCCCGACTATAGAGTCCCCTATCACTGTTGCTCGCTTGCGCTTCAAAACTCCCTGCTGTACCAGTGTCAGCAGTGATGTCATTTCCATGGTGCTATCGAGAGGCCTTTCTCTCCCCACGACAGTATCCAAAATGGTGCACCTGTTAGAGAACGGAATGGCAACATGGGACTCCTGGTCTGTCTGCCCACACTTACGTATCTTTCTAGCGTGACTCACCTCTTCTTTGTCTTTGTATCCCTTGCCACAATGCTGGTCTTCTTACTCTGCCCCCGGTTTTTATTTTCTAGAGAGGGGATAATTGGCCAGGCTCCGAGACTGGGATTGAAAGTTGTATTTGGGCCCATTTTATTTACCTCTAACAAATAATGCCTCCGTTCTAAGGCTTTCATGCCTTAAAACCGGTGAAATCAAAGGGAATTGGCTAGCTAGCTGTGCAGATAGCCTCCGTTTAGATTCGAGTTTTTGGTTCAGTTCCGAGGCCATGAGCGTGAAGAAGGGCAGCTGTGGCAAATACAGCGGGGTACTCTTTCTGTTCAACTTCGAGCCTATAACCCATGTTTGGATTCATTTTTACTCTGTGTGCTAAGGGATGTGTTCATCGCGACTGTGTTTGGAACAGCATCATTAAGTCGGTCCATCCTCTTGGGTTCCGATATGACAAGCTATTTGGGTAGTTCTATTTTCGGTTTGTTGCGTTTCATTCCGTGATTTTCTGAGGGAATTCTGTTCGTTTAAAACTTGGCAGTTGGACCAGTTAATTCACATTGGAAATATCCACAATACACACTTACCTAAAACCAATAGCAAAGTTAACAGAATGGGCTACCTGCTTAGAAATGATTTTTGTGTCAGGCCTGTCCATAACAGATTGGGGTCTCTTTCTGGTAAGTGTCAGCGTCTTTTCTTTTGGGTTTTGATTTGGTTTGTTTAAACAGTGCTTAGACAACAATGGCTCTTTCAGTCAACAAGGAGATTCTGAAGGTGGCTGAAGTGACTTGGAGGTTTAATTAGATTAGAATCACTAAAGCGTGAAAACAAGCCTATCAAGTCCACACAAACACTCCGAAGAGTATCCCACACAGATCCATCCCCCTACATTTACCCTTGAGCATTAACCGAGGAAACCAGACCACTTGGAGGAAATCCTCGCAGACTCGGGGAGAATGTGCAAACTTCACACGGACAGTCACCTGAGATTGGAATCGAACTCTGGTCGCTGGCGCTGTGAGGCAACTGTACTAGCCACTGAGCCACCCTGCCATCCCAAAAGGCCAAAACAGGCCAAGCTGCGAGAATTAGTAGGCAAGCTGAAATTGAAGTTGCCCCCTAATGGAAGGAAAGATGAGCTGATTGCAGCCGTAGCTCAGCATTCAAATTTGCTGGAAACCCCATGAAAATATGGAGAAATAGATAAACTTCAATTGCAAACGAAGAAATTTGAGTTCGATGCAGAAATAAAACACTTTGAGCTGCGATTAAAATGGGAAGAGAACGAAAATAAACGAGGGGCTTTAGCAGAAGAGAAAGAAAGAGAAAGAGAGTTTAAACTTCTGAAAATGACACTTAGAAATAAAAGCCCGCTTAAATGGATGGAGATGAAGGCTGAAGATAGGCTTAGTGAGGAAGAGAGTAAGGATGAGCCAGCCCCTTTTATTCAAAAGCCCTGGTGAGAAACTATTTAAGCATTTGATGAGAAGGATGTGGTCGTCTTTTCCATCTCATTTGAAAAAGCAGCAAAACAAATGCAGTGGCTAGAGACCATGTGGGTGTTGTTGACTCAAACCAAACTTGTAGTTAAAGGTCGTGAGGTATTCGCATAATTAACAGGGGAGGCATCTGGGGAATATGAAGAGGTGAAAAAATCTATCTCAAGTGAATATGACCTTGTATTAGAAGCCTGTAAACAGCGTTTCAGCAATCTTAGAAGGAACCTCTGGCCAAACCTATATTGAGTTTGAAAGAATCATACAAAGTAATTTTGACAGATAGAAACAGGCATTAAAAATAGAGCAAATTTCCGACGCTATTTCAGGAACAGTTATCTTGGTGGAGTTCAAACATTCACTGCCTGACATATTGCGAGCTTATGTGTAAGTTTAGAGAGTTAAAACGACAAGGTTAGCAAGTGAAGTGACTGATGATCATCAGCTAGTCCAGAAAACACTGTATGGCTTCCAGAATCAATTTCAGTCCATGAGAGACAGACATCGGGGCAAAACAAATACCCACGTCAAAAGGGAAAGGTAGATTTCGGTGAACACCCAAAGGACAACTCACCGCAGAGTAAAGAACAAACTCTTGAAGGGATAAAGACGGTAAAATGATCCGATGTCTTCATTGCAATCAAGTAGACCACATGAAATCACATTGTCTATGGGCGAGAAAAAAAAAACTGATGTAAGAACACAAGACAAGTCTGGGAGCTTTGTTGGAAAGGATACAGAAAGCACAATGGAAGCTGTATCAGAGTGTACAAGCTGATCGAAGGCTGATTAAGGAGTAAATGGCGGACCTGCTTCGAAAATATACCTGTAAAGGTTATTCAAATAGACCAGGAATAGCGGGTAGAGAGGACACAACAGAGAGGGACACAGATATTGTCAGTCTGTGATACTAAAATATGAAGAGATGTGTACTCCTGAAAGAATACTGTCAAAAAAGGGACTGGAATTCACGGTGAGACAAAAAGCCTCAATTATGTAAAGTGAGGCTAGAGAGTCGAGAAAAGAATGGAGAATTTGTGGTAGGAGTACTGGACAAACACGCTGCTCCAGGAATGCAATTTGTCCTTGCGAATGATATAGCTGATTCACCAGTAGGTGCGTCACCTACTGTGGTTGAAAAGCCACTGGAGACTCAGGCAACTGAAGTATGCATGATGTGTACCCCGGAATCTTCCCTGATTGAGTAGTAACAAGGTCACAGAGTCACCAGTTGAAACCAGAGAGATCAAATGGTATAGATAAGGAAGCTGAAGTGGCATTGTCAGGGAGTGCGCTCGATCAAATAGTTGAGACAAAAAAGGAGCAAAGTGATAATCATGCAAATATGATGATAATCATGGCACAGTGGTTAGCACTGCTGCCTCACAGCGCCAGAGACCTGGGTTCAATTCCTGCCTCAGGCGACTGGCTGTGCGGAGTTTGCACGTTCTCCCCGTGTCTGCGTGGGTTTCCTCCGGGTGCTCCGGTTTCCTCCCACAGTCCAAAGATGTGCGGGTCAGGTGAATTGGCCATGCTAAATTGCCCGTAGTGTTAGGTAAGGGGTAAATGTAGGGGTATGGGTGGGTTGCGCTTCGGCGGGTCAGTGTGGACTTCTTGGGCCGAAGGGCCTGTTTCCACACTGTAAGTAATCTAATCTAATCATATCTTTAGTTCTGCAAAACTCATTGAGCTACAGCAAAAATATGAAAATATGAAGCAGTTGTATGAAAAGGCATATAATGAGATGAATGTGAATGCATCAGTAAGCGTTATTACCTGTCAAAATGATATCTTTATGAGGAAATGGCGACCATCACATATTCAAGCAGATGTGAAATGGGCAGAAATGCATCAAATTATCATGCCAGTGTAATATAGCATGAGGTGTTACGAGTGGCCTATGGGCTACCACTTGGAGGTCATTTAGGAGTGAGGAAAAAAAGACTAAAGTACCAACACATTTCTACTGATCTGGATTGAAAAAGGATGTAGTTGAATTTTGCCAGATGTGTCATACACATTAGCGAATTGTAAAACAACAGGCGGAGATAAAACTTGTCCCTTAAATACTAATTCCAATATTTGAGGAACCTTTTGCAAGAAAATTGATTGATTGTATAGGTTCCCTACGTCGAGAAAAACGTGGGAATCAGTATTTGCTAACAACAATGGATGTATCAACTAGATTTCCAAAGGCCATCTCATTGTGCAAATTCACAGCCAAAAGGATTGTCGAGGAATTATTAGATTTTTTTTCTCACTAGATACGGACTTCCGAACTATTCAAGGAAGTTATGGACAGCTTCTGAACGAAACAATTCAAATCTACTACGCACATCCAGATCCACAGGAAATGCTAGAACTGTTTTGTTGAAAGCTAAAGACCACGTTAGGGGCTTATAATCAGGACTATCCAGATGATTGAGATAAGGGAATTCATTTTGTGCTTTTTGCGACAGAAATGCACCAAATGAATCGACCAAACTCCTGAAGTTGGGCATGAAGTTAGAGGACTATTGAAATTGACTAAGGAGAAGTACGTATGTCAGAATTCAGAGACTACGCGTTTGTACCATGTGTCAAATTTTAGAGAACGAATAAACAGAGCTGGGGAGTTGGCTCGATCGCATTTAAAAGTATTGCAGCACGTAATGAACCAGGAAGTAGACATAACATTAAAAAATCGCAATGTTCCGATCAGGATAAGGTAACAGTTTTGCTTATAGTCATAGGTGAACCTTTTAAAGCAATGTTTAGTGGACCTAATCAGGTCGAAAGGAAATTGAGTGAGGTGTATTACTTGATAGATTCTCCAGACAGGAAAACAAATCATCTGTGTGTGTGATATGAACATGCCCAAATGGTATTTCGACAGGGTAGGAAAGCAGGAGGAGAAGGTGCTAATGATTGCAATTGGAAGGGAAGAACTATTTTCAAAGGATTCTGAATTGTACGTGACAACACATTAAATTGGACAATGAGGAAATTGTCAGAAATTCTGATAAATTGTTGAGTTATATACCTGAGAAAAATCGAAATGACCTGAAAGAGTCATTACTATTACTTGGGGAGTTATGCGGGAAAGAAAAACTGGGAAGCACTTAATTGTGCATGATGTTGATATAGGAGGTGCTGTTCCGATTATGCAATATCCCGATAGGCATAGCTCTCTTTATTTGGCAAAGGTTCAAAAGGAGATTGTTCCAAGAGGACAAAATCGAAGTCATTTACAGTGACTAGAGCTCACCCATCGTCGTAATGGTGCCAAAGCCAGATGGTAAACATCTGTGTAGACGATTGCAAAGCCAATGCAGTTACAAAGACTGATGCACATCCTGTTCTGCGATTGGAAGACTGTGTTGAAAGGGTGGGGCAACTAACCTATATTTCTAAGTTGGACTTGTTCAGAGGCTACTGGCAGGTAATTTTGCAAGAAAGAGAAAAAGACATTTCAGCTTTTGTAACGCCTAATGAACTGACCAGTTACAGTAATGTCATTTGGAATGAAAAACTCTCCGGCCACATTTCAGAGACTACCCAATAAACCAATTTTCGGATTGCAAAGCTGTGTTTCAATGACACACCTGGTGATTTTTAATCTCTCATGGAAAGACCATTTACAACATGTAACCAAATTATTCAATCGAATTCGGATGGCAGGTTTCGTTGCAAAACTCGCGACAAATGAATTTGCCAAAACCCAAGTCACTTTCCTGGTCCAGGTTCGCAGCGACCCTTTGAAGAATAACCCACCCGCATCCATTTCCCACTGACTATTGCAGCTAACACTCTGGGCAATTTCGCACGGCCAATTCACCTGACTTGCATGTTTTAGGCATGTGGGTAGAAAAGGGAGCACCCGGAGAAAACCCACGCAGACATGGTGAAATTATGCAAACTCCAACAGATATTCGCCAGTGACTGGAATTGAACCTTGGCATTGTGAGGCAGCAGTGCTAACCACTGAACCACCGTGCCGCCCGTAATGGTGTGGCAGAATGGCACGAAAATTCCTAAAGCATGACATTCCAATCGGAACTCTATCAGCAAACACATTGACTTGAATCCCAATTGCCACCCCCCAAGAAAAGGAACAGAAACTGACATCATCATAGGAAATGATGTGACGACAGGAAATGACTTCACCAGCCCAAGGAAGCTTAGACATATAAATAGAAAGCAGGCTACACCATCAGTGTTTCATTCAGAGGCTGACTGAAGATGTTACCTAGTATGGTGACGGACCATCTGCAAACGAGCCTTCCAGTTCAGCGAGCAAACCTACTTCTAATGTTGACATTCTTGAGCATGTCGACATTAACAAAGGAGTCTATTGAGTGTCTTTAAAAAGTAAGGCCGAATGGCATCTAACACCGAAATCTGAGGGAGACAAGAGAGAAAATTGCTGAGATATTGACGGAGAGTTTTGGTACTTTGTTTACCCACAGGCCAGGTGTCACAAAAAAGGACAATAGCCAATGCTGTTCTTTAAAAACAGGAACAGGAATACTTAGGAATCTCAGATACTCTTCATTTTGTCGGCGGCATTTTAGAGCGGGAGGAGCAACGACGAGGTCCAGAGGCCTGATGGAAAGAAAAACAATAATCAAATATATAACAGCTTACCTCTGGAGTTCAGAGTTCTTCATTTTTTCGGTAGCAATTGGACTGGCAGGATTTGACAACGAGGACCAGAGGAAGAGCGAGAAATCAATTTTACAAAATAAAATTGTATAGGTGGAGTGCACACTCAGCAGGAGCGGACACGCGACTGCTGTGTAAGTTAGGCTTTGTGTTTGTGTGGTTGCTTGTGGCCTCCATAAGTAGGGGAACACAAAAGAGGCTTTGTGGGATCGAGACAGACTCACGGTTTGTGTGTTGCCTCCCAAGTGCCAGGGTTCGTATTGTCTCTGGTCGTGTTTTCATGATCCTTGAGTGGGAGGGAAGTAGCTCCAAGTCGTCATCCACACAGGCACTAACGACATATAAAGGAAGAGAGATGGCGATTTAAGGCAGAAATTAAGGTAGTGAGAGTGGCAGCTTAGAGCTAGAACGAACAGAGTTGGTATCTCTCATTTGTGGCCCGTGCCACATGCTCGCGAGGTAAGGAAAAGGGAGTGCCAGGAGTTGAAAACGCGTCTACAGGGATAGTGGAGTGGTGGTGGTGTTGCATTCCTGAATAATTGGGGCTGTTTAGGGTGAGGTGGGGGTTGTACTCTTCGCGTAAGTTTGAATTAATTGAGCAGAGGGATGTGAACTGAAATTGGAGTTAGAGTATACACGAGATTGAGAGCAGTGAGATCAGAACGAAAGTTTCAAGGTCGCAAGAAGGCAACAGAAAACAAGAAGTTTGCTTGAAGTGTATCTGCTCAAACGCCAGGAGCATCCAGAATAAGAATGGTGAACTTGAAGCATGGGTTGGTATCTGGGATTTTGATGTCATGGCCATTTCAGAGTCATGGGGTAGAGTCGGGACAGGAATGGTTATTAGCGGTTCCGGAATTTATATGGTTCAGTAAGAAAGAGAATAAGATAAGGTGGTGCAGCATTGTTAGTCAAATACATTAATATGAATGCAGAAAGGACGTTTGACAACCCATCTACTGTGGTATATGGGCTGAGATTAGAAACAGGAAAGGAGAGGGTAACCTGTTTGGAGTTTCCTGCAGATCTCCAAAATGGTCTGTAGCGGTAGCCGATGGGATACTAAAGATGATCCTCTATAGAAGCAAGAGGGAAAGGGTAGTTGTTGTCGGACTTTAACATTCCAAATATTGACTGAGAATACTATAGTTCAAATACTTTAGATGGGTAAGTTTTCGACCAAAGTGTGGAGGAATGTTTCCTAACACAGTATATATAGAGACCAAAATGGGGCAAAGCCACATTAGATATGGCACTGGGTAATGATAGTGATCTCAATTTGGTTATGTTTACTTTCATGATAGAAAGGGATAGGTATATTGAACAGGACTAGAGTTATCACTGGTGGAAAGGCAATTACAAAGCGATTAGGTAAGACTTAAGATTCATGGGATGGTGAATGAAACTCCAGGGGTTAGGCAGAATTGAAATGTGAAGCTTATTCAAGGAAAAGCTACAGCACTTCTTTGTCAAGTACATACAAGTTCGGCAGGGAGAAAGTTGTTGAGCTCGAGATCCGTGGATTACTGAGGATGTAGGGTCCCTTTTCAAGTGGAAGAAGACTTAGGTTAGGATGAGATGTGATGACTCGTTTAAGGCGCTTGAGAGTTGCAAGTTAGCCAGGTGAGACCTAAAGAGAGTCAGGAGGGGACATGAGACGTCATTGGAAGATATGATCAAGGAAAACCTTAAAGCTTTCTCTAGATGTATCATAAATACAAGAATGACTTGACTAATATGAGGGCTAATCAAGGATATTAGTGGAAAGTTATGCGTGGTGTTGGAGAGGATTGGGAAAGTTCTAAATGAATGCTTTTTGTCACTATTCAGGCAAGAAAAAGACAATTGGTAGAGGACAATACTGAGATACCACTCCAAGACAAGATGGGATCGAGGGCTCACAAGGATGAGGCAATTCTGGAAAGTGCAGAAATAGATAAGTCCCCTGTGCTAGATGTGATTTTTATGAGCACTTCCAGATGAATGGAGGATAGCAAGTGTTGCTCTCCTAGTTCAATAAGGGAAGTAGAGACCACCCTGGACATTATTGATCAATGAGCTGTACTTCAGTTGTGGGTACCTGTTGGAAAGAGTTTCAATTAGATTCATTACAGCATAAAAACAGGCCCTTCGGCACAACAGGTTCACAACAACCCCTCCAAAGAATAGCCTACCCAGACCATTCCCCGACCCTATATTTACCCCTGACGAATGCACCTAACACTATATCCAGTTTAACATGGAACATTCACCTGAACTGCACATCTTTGGATTGTGGGAGGAAACCCACGCAGGCATAGAGAGAATGTGCACGTTCCACACAGAGAGCTGCCTGAGGCAGGAACCGATTTGTCCATGGCGCTGTGAGGCGGCAATGCTAACCGCTGCGCCACGGTGCCAGTTTAAAGAGGCGGATATATAATCATCTTGAAAGTAATAAGTTGATTCAGGATAGTCAATCTGGTTTTGTGAAATGTAGGTCGCATTTCACACACCTTATTGTGTTGTTTGAGAAGGTAACCAAACAAGTAACTGTGGGTAAAGCGGTTGATGTGATGTAAATGGATTTCAGTAAGGCTTTTGGTAAGTTTCCCCACGGTAGGTGATTGCACTAAAAATAGAGGCACGCTAGCTGAGGGTGGTGGTTGATGGGAAATATTCATCCTGGAGTTTACTCACAAGTGGAGTATTGCAAGGATTTGTTTTGGATCCGCTGTTGTGTGTCATTTTAATAACTGACCTGAATGAAGGCAAAGGAGGATAGGTTAGTAAATTTGCGGAAGACACTTAGGTCAGTAGATTTGTTGATAATGAAAAACAATGTTGTAGGTTATTAAGGAACACAGGTAAGCTGCAGAGCTGGGCTGAGAGGTGACAAATGGAGTTTATTGCAGCCAAGTTTGAAGTGATTCACTTTGGATGGAGTAACAGGGATACAGAGTACTGGGCTCATGGCAAGATTCGTGGTAGCATGGATGAGCAGAGCGATCTATGTGTCCAGGTATATAGATCCCTGAAAGTTGCCACTGAGTTTGATCTGGTTGGCAAGAAGGCATACTGTGCGTTAGCTTTTATTGAGCGAGAGATTCAGGTTCAAAACCATGAGGCCATATTACAGCTGTACAAAATTCTGGTCTGGCTACATTTGCAGTACTGCGTGCAGTTCTGGTCTGCATTCTCGGAAGAATGTGGAAGGTTTGGAAAGGATTCAGAGAAGATTTACTTGGATATTTCCTGTTATCGGTGGAATGCATAACAGGAAAGGCTGAGGAAACTGAGCCTGCTTTCGTTAGAGAGAATAAGGTTGAGACGTGACTTAATTGAGACATATAAGATAATCAGAAAGTTAGAAAGGTTGCACAGTGACAGCATTTTTCCTCGGATGGCGACGGTTTGCGCCAATGGACATACCTTTAAATTGAGTGCTGATAGATATAGGACAGAAGTCAGATATAGTTTATTTACTCAGAGAGTAGTCGGAGTGTATAATGCACTGCCTGCAAAAGGAGGAGGTTGGCCAACTTCAAAGGCATTTAAATAGTCATTGGATATGCATATGGATGAGAACAGAATAGTGTAGATTAAATGAGTTTCTGATTGGTTTCGCAGGTCGACACGACATCGAGGGCTGAAGACCCTGTGCTGCACTGTAATTTGTTATGTTTAAACTTACAGACCAGTAAATCTGACATCAATGGAAGAAAGGAAATTATTGTAGACGAGATCTATCAACAGGGATCACTCACTTTGGGGGAAATTGGTTTTATTAGGGACAGTCAACATGACTTTGAATGGGGGATGACTTGACTCACAAAATAGATTGAATTTTTAAAGCAAGTGACAAAAGCGAATAACGAGGGTGCTGCAGTCGCTATTGTCTGCCTAAATTTTCCTAAGCAGCTCCTGACAGCTCATTGTCGGCAGCGCAGAAGATTAATTCACATGAAATCCACAGCGAAGTTGGCATGTTTGGAAGAAAATTGGCTTGATCAGAAAAGACAGATGGTAGTTCTGGAAGAGTGCTTTCCTGAATGGAGGTCTGTCACCAGTTGTGTTACATAAGAAACGGTTTTTTAGCAAGTTTTCAAAAATTGGTTGGGTGGTGTTTGAGAAGAAATTTAGCTAAGGTGACAACAGAACAGAGCAGGTGGACAATTGTCCAGTGATATTGCAGATGCAGTTTAGTCCAGTCATGCATTTTTGGATATCGAACGCAAGAGGAAATTATGCAATAAATAGGCGGATCCTGAACAGCATTAACATACATAGGGATCTTGCGGGACACATGGACAGTTTCCAGAAACTACCGATGAAAGTGGACACGGTGATTATGAACGTATATGAAATTCTTGCCATCATCCTTCCAGACATTGAGTTAAATGCTGATTGGCCTTTGAAGCTCTATTGTGTATTTAGTCTAGTTCGGCCACATTTGGAGAATTGTGTAACGATCATGTCAATACATTAGAGTAAGCTTGTGGAGTTTCTGAAATGGATGAAAACGAGGTTAACCAGAATGTTGCCTGGCTTGGTTTGGATTAGCTATAGTGAGTGATTGGACGAATTTCCATTATTTTTGCTGGAGCATCAGAGGTTTAGGGGCAATCTGATCGGAGTACGTAAACGTATGAGGGTCATAGATAGTGCGCAGTCAGTCTTTTTTCCGAGGCTGGAAATGTCAAATACGTGGCTTAAGTTGGCGGATGTTAGGTGAAAAGAAATGAGATAGTAAGCAAGTGAACAGACAGGGAATAGAGGGACACTCTTATGGAGTGGAGGTTTACACTGCACCCCACAGAACACAAATCAAATCACTCAAAATGGAATACCTCGCCCTGCAATCTGTTTAAACGGGTGTGAAAAGTATTTTAACCTGCATTCCAAACTTCTAATGCTTCAACGAAAGAAATCCCTGACACTCACTCTACAAGCAGATAAGTCTAGGAAGGGTTCCGGCTCAAAATCTAAATAGACAACGGGAGGAGAGGCTACTTAGATTCCCTATCAGTTGTGCTAGAAGAGCACAGCAGTTCAGACAGCCTCCGAGGAGCAGTAAAATCTTTCTGGATTCGTGGTGCTGGAAAGATTCTGTGCTTGGCAACGGACTCTGCCATGTGTCAGATCTCTCGGTGGGAGAGCATTTCAGTGACAATGAACAACACTCTTTGACATTTACTGTAGTCATGGCGAAGGATAGGAACAGAGGTTATGGAAATTTATTTAATTAAGAACAAATTTTCTAAGTGAAATTCACCAATGAAATGTAGAGCTTGTTTAGGAAGCAATTGCTGATCATGCTGGAATGGTAGGTTTAAAAACCTTTGGGCGAAAAGTGATGTGCAACATCTAATCAAGAGGACGAAGAAAGCTTACTTGTGGTTGAGGAGACAAGAATCAGATAGGGCTTTACATGGTTACAAGTTAGCCAGAAAGGAACTGAAGATTGAATTTGGGAGAGTGACTAGGGCACCATGCAAACAATTTTAACAGTTAGGATTGAGGAAAAATCTAAGGCATTCTCCACTTACATGAGGAACAAAATGATGGCCAGAATCAAGGTGGAGCCGAACAAGGATAGCGGGGGAAACGTTTGCCCGGAGACAGAGGAGTTAGTTAGGGAGGTCCATGATGAATAGTTTGCTTTAGTATTCACCACTTCAATGGGCCTTCACGTTTGTGAAGTCGCCGTGAAAGAGACTGATATATTCTAGCAGGTTGATTTTAAGAAGGATGATGTGTTGAATTTTTTAAAAAATCGCAAAGTTTGATAAGAGTCCTGGAACCAGGGGATATATCCATGTTACTCGGGAAAAGACGGAACAGATTGTTGCACCTTTGGCAGTAATCCTTGCGTCCTTAATATCCACTAAAGTAGTATCAGATATTTGGAGTGTGTCAAAATTGATTACATTGTTCAAGAAAGGCAGTAGGGATAATCCTGGGAATTGCAGACCAGTCAATATTGCATCCTTGATGGGCAAATTAATGAAGAGCGTTGTGAGTGACAGGATTTATCCTTATTTGGAAAACAATAGTTTGATTATAGATAGTCAGCATGGCTCTGTAAGGGCAGTTCATGCCACACAAACCTTATTCATTTCTTTGAAGATGTGACAAAACATATTTATGAATGCAGAGCAGTGGCCTTGGTGTACATGGATTTTAGCTAGGCGTTTGATAAGGTTCCTTATGGTCGGCTACTTCAAAAAGTAAGAGAAATGGGATACATGGAAATTTGGCGGTGTGGATACAGAAGTGACTTGCCCATAGAAGTCAGAGGGCGTTAGTCGATGGACCATATTCAGCTGGAGCTTGGTGGCCAGTGTTTTTCCGTAGGGATCAGGAATGGGACCTCTGCTCTTTGTGATTTTTAGCAATGACATGAGCGAGGAAGTGGAAGAGTAGTGTATTTAATTTGCTGATTACTCGAAAGTTGTCCTACTGATGGATAGTGTTGTAGTTTGCAAAGTGACATTGGTATGAGACAGAACTGGGCTGGTAATTTGCAGTTGGAATTCAACCTGAAAACGTGTGTACTAATTCACTTTAGAAGATCGAATTTCAATGCAGAATGCAGGGTTAGAGGCAGGTTTCTTGGCCGTAAGGTGGAACGGAGGGATCGTGGGGTGCATGTCCATGGATCGTTTAAAGTTGCCACCCTTGTTGATATGGTTGTTAAGAAGGCATATGATGTGTTGGCATTCATTAGCAGGGCATTGGGTTTAACTGCCGCGAGGTTATGCTGCAGCAAAATGGAGTCCTGTTTAGAACACACTTTGAATATTGTGTTCAACTCTGGCAGTTTCGTTATAAGAAGGATGTGGAAGCTTTTGAGAGAGTGCAAAGGAAATTTACCAGGATGCTGATTGGTCTGGAGGGAATGTATTCTGATAAAAATTTGGGCGACCTCGGGCTTTCCTCAGTGGAGCAAAAGATGATGAGAGCGGACTTTATAGAGGTAAACATGATGATGAGAAGCAGAGATAGAGTGGTGAGCCAGAAAAATGTTTCCCACGTCAGTAATGACTATTGTGAAACTGTAAGGTGTTTGGAGGAAGCTTTCAGGTTGATGCTTTTTACAGAGAGTTTTGGGCGCATAGAATACAATGCAAGGGGTGTTAATAGAGTCATTAGGGACATTTCAGTGACGTTTGGATTTGCATATGGAAGATACTATACTGAAGAGTATTTGGTTAGTATGATATATTCTTGAGGACCGAAGGACCTGTATTTGCTGCAAAGTTCTGTGTTGCGCATTTTGTGTTCAATGTCGAAGTAACAATTTGTATGTCCAATCGAACTGTAAACAGAATAACTAAACTATTAACAGACAGAACAGTTCCACTCTAACTGATATCTAATCCCACATTATAAGAAATTCTAATCATATGCTGATGCAACAATTCAAACTTTCACTTATGCATCATAATAACAGAATTTAGTCATTTAATGCTAAAGCGAAGTTACATCTTCTGGAACATTCTGTGTCTTCTCCTTTGATTCTTCTCTCAGCAATGTGTTCTGTGTCAGAAATTTACATGGCGTGCTGTGGTAGCTTGGCAAATAGCTGGAGCTTTCTCTAAGAGATGAGAGCTGCTATCTCATGGCAATAGGTAGTTTTCTTTCTCTATTTGTTTTGCTGCCTCCTTCTTTTATGTCCTTGATGACCGGTGAATATTATTATAATCAGATTGGTTCCGGGCTGCCAAACCATCACATATAAGTTTAACAGGTTTTTGGTAACTGTTTTGTTTAAAAATTGGCTAAATTTAAACACCTTGTTATATTGGTAAAACTGCTGTTTGGGGATTTGTTCCAAAATGCTTCCATTCAGGCGCTCTCTTTGTACCTGCAAACCCAAGCTGCTGTCAGATATCAATTTCATCTCTAAGCAAAGAAACAAACGCACCTACACGACTTTTTTGAATAGCAACACGAAGTGCTTTCCCCATTTTATAATTTCGCTGTGTTATACACAAAAAACTTCACAACATCTTCCGCCTTTAGAAGAAAATGAAGCTTCTTTCTGAAAAGATGGCTTAATGTTCTTTCTCTTTGAAAACCTTATTCCATTGCATCACCACATTCACACTCATTAATCGAAAGTTATACATTTTACACAAATTCGATTTATATAGCAGGAAGTACTATCGTTTCAATATTCTATAAACATTTTTCTCTTAACATTGATAAAGCATCCATGAAACTTGTGAGACACGTAAAATGAAAAATCGGTAAAGTAAGTGCTTGTAACATGCAGCTCCAAATAAATACTTTTGTGATCTTGTTCTTAAATCTTTCCAGAAATATCAACGTATTGTGGTCAGTGTACACAATCGTGTCTGATGAACTGTTTGCATCATAAGCATTAACATGTTATAAGGTCAGTGCGAAATTCAATACGCGTTTGCAATTGTGTATCACCTTTTCTGGTGTACGTGGAGTTTCTTTGGAAAGTAACTGATAGGCCTTTCAATTCCACTATCATCTTCTAGCAACAATAGAGTTCCTACACTCACATCAATGGCAGCTTTGAAGGATTTCAGAAAATGCAGTATGGCTGAAACTGTTGCCGTGGTTAACACTGTTTTTAAGTTCTCAAATACAACCAAACATTATTCTCTCCAACAAAACTTCGTGTTTTTTTTCAGGTAATTCGTTAATGGAGCGACGATGTTTCTGACGTTTGTAACAAACTTCCTGATTTTCCACCAAATTCTATTAATCAGAGCACTTCATTCTTCGAGGACGGTCCTGGAAATTCCTCGATAGCCTTCCCTTTACGTTCCTCATGTCATCTGTCTGAGTCCGATGTTGTGTCCTACGAATTTCACTTCAACCTTCACAAACACTGTTTTTGCTAATTTTATTACCAATTTTGCCATCCTTGTCTCTCAAAATGCTCTGCTGAATGCACTGTGTGATTTTTCCATGAATGACTAAAGATCGCTAAGTCATCTGTGTAGATCACACAAATAGCAAATCCTGTAACAATTGTATTCACAAGCGTATGTATATGGCTGGAGCGTTTTTGTTTTATTGAAAATGGCATTACCTTAAATTGGTATAACCCAGTTAGGATCACAAAAACAGAACATTATTTTCCTCTCGTTCTTGACCAGATTCAGATTCAGTGTGTGGTTTTCCCATCACTGAACGCATCCAGCTCGGATTCGAGTCTTGACAATGCATTAACTATCACGTTTCCTCAACCTGCCACATGTACAATTTTCAAACTGAACGACTGTAAGAACACGCTCCATCTAAACAGTCTGGCATTTTTTTCCCCTAACGTTCTCCCCAAATTTCAAGGTGTTATGGTCATTCTATACGATTGTCTCAGGTGCATTGCCAGAAACATAAACACTGAAATGTTGTAATGCCAATACCAAACTCAAAGTCTCGTTCTCAACTGTTGAATATTTCTGCCAATGAACTTTTGACTTACATGGAGAAATACACGATTGGTCTTTCAATTTGCTCGTCGTCTTCCTGGAAATGCATGGCACTGACACCTATATCAGTGCATTGACATCCACCTTAAAAGGCTTTGCGTGATCATGTTTGGCGAATACTGGGGCAGTTGTTAACACAGTTTTAAGAATGTTAACACCTTCTGACAGTCCACTGAAACTTCTTGCCTTCCTTTAGCAAGTCGGTGAGTGGAGCAGCCACACTGCTAAAATTCGGCATGAACATTTGATAAAATGCATTCATTCTTAGGAAGCGTATTTCTGCACTTTTTGTCGATGGTATGGGAAATCCCAAAATTACTTCCGGTTTCGCATCCCACACGACCATTTCCTGTGTCTAGTGATATAACCCAGGAAAGTGGGTTTCGGCAAATTCACTTTTTGTTAGGTTTGCCACAATGACTGCCTTCACAATTCAATCAAACAAATCTGATACATGCTGCAAATGTTTCTCCCACGAGTGACTAAAAATCACCAGGACATGAGTGTACACAACATAGCTGTGTAATCTGGCAATGACGCTATAATTTACTCTCTGAAATGTGGCTACAAAGTTTTTCATACCAAATGGCGGTACTTTAAACAGATATACTGCAATTGGCGTTACGAAAGCCGACATTGCTCTTGCTCTACCTGCCAGTAGCGTCTGAGGAAATCCAGCCTCGAAATGCAAGTTGTTTGTCGTACCTTTTTATCACAGTTTTTCAACCGGGTAATTGTATAAGCATCAGTCTTTGTAACTGCGTTGACTTTGCAATAGTCCACACATAACTGTTGAATACCAACTGGCTTTGACACCATGACTACAGGTGAGCTGGAGCCACTGCAACTCACTTCGATTATATCATCATGTTCAATATCCTTCTGAGAGTGTGGCAACTTTCCAGGGTTCAGTCTGAGAGAATGAACAGCATCAGGTATATCTACATCGTGCATAATTAGATTATTACTTACCCGTTTATGGGGGCCTAGAGGATGTTACTGGAAAAGCACAGCAGGTCAGTCAGCATTCGAGGAGCGCAAGAATTGACGTTTCAGGCATAAGTCCTTTACTATGCTGCCTGACAGGCTGTGCTTTTCCAGCAAAACTCTATCGACTCTGATCTCCAGCATCTGCAGTCCTCACTTTCTCCTACTTCCCAGTTAATGTCAGCATATTGCCCCAGGTGACGGTAATAACACTTTCATTTCGATTTTTCTCATGAAGGTATTTCAATAATTTATCTCAATTTTTTGACGACTTGCTAATAATCCAATTTAATTTGAGCTAAATCCAATCCAAAATGGCCTTTTCTTGGTTCTTTCCTTTGTGTTGTAATCATTAACACATTCTCCTACTGTTTTCCTTCCCTGTCAAAATACCTTCAGATCTGTGAGCTTTCGTTCTATCTGTTGTTCCTACCAAGTAGTCCACCTCAGGCAATTTCCTATCGATTTGATAAGTTCTACTAAACTTGCTTTTAATGTTTCACCCAACACTGGAAGTAAAACTCATACCTTATTCCCGATAGGAAAATTGTGAATTCTTGTTTTCTTGTCTGCTTCCTGTATCATTGCATGCTGTGATATTTTTAAATGCCTTCTAACCAACTCCTCAGCTCTAATTAAACGTTCTCTAAAAATTGGCACATAGTCCAAATGCGTGGTCTCTGAATTGTGACTTCCTAACTTCTCCCTAATCAATTTTTATGGTCCCTCACTTCATGTCCAAAAACTAATTCAAATGGACGGAATATGATCGATTAATTTGGTGCACCTCTGTTAGCAAAAAAGCACAAACGAATTCCCTTATCCCAATCATCTGGATAGTCTTGACTACAAACACTCAACATGGTCTTTAGCTTTTGATGGCACCTTTCTTGTTGTCCCTGCAATTCTGTACACTACAGAGTTGATGTGAATTGTTGTATTCCTAAGCTGTACATAACTTCCTTGACTAGTTTGGATGTAGCGTTTACCCCTCGATCCGACAGAATCTCCATTGGTAGTACTTATCTAGTTAAAGGAATAAGCAAATTCTCTACAATCCTTTAACTGTGACATTGTGCAATTAGACAACCTCGGGAAATCTGGTTAATACATCAATTATTGTTAATAAATACTGATTCCTATTTTTGTTTGAGGTAGGGAACCTAGCCAAACAATTCAGACTCTTGAAAAACGTTCTTTAAATACTGGAATAGCTATTAAATGTGCTGGTTTTATGACCATGTGTGGGTTTCCAATTACCTGACATGTATGACACATCTGGCAAAATTCAACTGCATCCTTGTGCAGTCCAGGCCAGTAGAATTTTTTTTATTATCACTTTTTTATCTCTCACTCCTAAATGATCTCCATGTGGTAGCTCATGCGTCACTTTCAATACCTCCCTTCTATACCTCACTGGCAAGAAAATTTGATGAATTCCTGCCCATTTCTCACATGCTTGAATATGTGATGGTCTCCAGGTACGTTCAGATTCCTCTCTGTAAATGCCATTTGATACAACTGCTTTAAAATTGCATCCTTCTGCTGTAACTCAATGGGTTTAGATAGGATAGACAGTGAAAGTCTTTTTCCTAGGATGAAGGCGTCAGCTTGTACGAGGGGCATATCTATACATTGAGAGGTGATAGATTTAAGGCAGATATCAGAGGCAGGTTCTTTACACAGAGAGTGGTAAGGGTGTGGAATGCCCTACCTGCTAATGTCGTAAACTCAGCCACAGTAGGGAGATTTAAACAATCCTTACAATAAGCACATGGATGATTTTGGGATAGTGTAGGGGACGAGCTCAGAATAGTTCACAGGTCGGCGAAACATCGAGGGTCGAATGGCCTGTTCTGCGTTGTATTGTTCTATGTTTTGCAGAACTAATGATATTTGCACGATCACTTATTTGCTCCTGTTTTGTCTCTGCTGTCCGATCGAACATAATCTCTGCTAATTTTACTTTAGCTTCATTATCTATACACTTGGTTCTCTCCTGTTTCAACTGGTGACTCTGTGATCTCATTATTACAGAATCAGGGAAGATTCCCAAATAAGACTGCTGCAGTGCTTCAATTGCCTTCATCTGCACTGGCATTTCAACTACAGTTGGCGGCACGTCCCCTTGTGAATCAGATGCATCATTCGCAAAAACATGCTGTATTTCTGGAGATGAGAGTTAGTCAAGTACTACAACCACAAATTCTTCAGTTTTGCTTGGACACTCTAGTCACAATTTACACAACTGAGCGTTTTTTTTTGTCTCTCCATAGATTCCCGGTGCCAGTACCTTTCCTGGCAGTGGTCATTCAGGAGTGCATATCTCCTCGTCCTTCAGCATCACAGACTGAGAGGATCCTGAGTTCCTTTACATTGTCAGCTGTTTACCTATGTGAATAAACATTATCTTTGCCAGTGTATTTTCTAAGCAGTTCCAACATTCCTTCTAAACTAATCTCCGATCAGCTTGTACACTCTCATCCAGCTTCCCTGTTTCCACTGTGCTTTCTGTTACCATTCGAAAAAACTCCCATACCTGTTTTAGTTTCCTACATCTAACCTTTTCCTAGCCCACCAGCAATGTGATTTTATGTGGCCAACGTATTTGCAATAAAAACACCGGAGATTTTTTACCTTCGTTGTCCTCTTCAAGGGTTTCCTTTTAACCCTGTGGTGAGTTATTCGAATGATCTTCACTGAGATCTATCTTTCCCTTTCCTCGCAAGGATTTCTTTTTTCCCCAGCATCTATCACTCATGGTTTGAAACTGAGTCTGGGTCCAAACCGTCTTTAATGGACCAACTCACAATCATCAACCATTTCAGCTGCTGACATTGCCATTTCAGCTCTTTGCTCGGCCACATGGGTTCACATGACGTCAGAGAGTGAGGTTTTGAATTCCTCCCCGAAGAGCGTCGTAGGTTTTCTCTATTTTTAAAGTTCTTGTCCCCCTATCAAAATTACTCTGTTTGATCCTTGACCAGGGTCCCTTCTTAGATTCCTGAAACGTTGTCTGTGGGGTTCTGGTAAAAGCTTATATGCTCTTCAGTTAGCTAAGAATGACTTGTTCCATCGACTTCGCAAGGCAGACTTGGTAGCAAACCTAGCTAAAATTGAATTTGCTGAAGAACAAGTAACCTTCCTGGGCCATGTTATTTGGCACGGATGCAAAATAAAAGTAATTGGGAATTTTCCCATATCATCGACAAAATGAGTAGTACTAAGGTTCCTGGGTTGATTGAATTTTATCGAAAGTTTGAGAGGAATTTTAGCAGTGTGGCTGCTTCACTCACCGAATTGCTAAATAAAGGCAAGAAGTTTCATTGCACAGCGGGCTGTCAGAAGGGGTATGAAGCCTGAAGACTTTGTTGACTACTCCCCCAGTATTAGTCACTCCTGATTGCACAAGCTTCGGAGATGCCCGTGTTGGACTGGGGTGTACAAAGTTAAAAGTCATACAACACCAGGTTATAGTCCAACAGGTTTACTTGGAAGCACTAGCTTTCAGAGTGCCGCTCCTTCATCAGGTGGTTGTGGAGGACACAGTTGTAAGACACAGAATGTATAGCAAAAGATTACAGTGTGATGCAACTGAAATTATACATGAAAAATCTCCAGAAGTATCACGAAATGAAAATGGGTTTATTAATTAGCTTGGAATAGTCAATGGTACTGCTAGATCATTAGACAGATTTCTGACATTAAAAACAACAATAAAAAAATGATAACATAATTCCATAACAGGGGGTGAATATAAATTGGGATATTCAGCAGTCATTGCTATTCTTCTAATGTTTGAGAATTCGGTGTGGCATTTGAATAGACTTTTAAGCTATAATCTGTTTGGAAATTGGGATGTGTGATAGACCTGTGATAGAGCCCCATTGTGAATTTCATATGGCAGTCATTATTAAATCACAAAAATAAATCAATCAAACCAGATAATAGATTCTGTACAAGGTTTTGGACCTTTATTGGATTGACGAAAGGGCTGAAAGCTAATGATGATATTCTATGGCGACATGGAAAATAGGTTGCTTAGCTTGGGCTAAGCCGCTAAAAGTATTGATGATACTTGACAAGCTGCACAATGTTGAAAGAATCCTGAGAACGTTCTTTTTACGGGCTGAAGATGGTCGAGCAGCTTGCTTTTGTTCTGTAACTATTTTGTACTGTCTCTATTGATGGAGAGAGCTTTATTCAGAGAGAATGACTTCACCTTGGATCAGGAGCGTGAACGGCGCCAGGAACAAATCTAAGACTTCAGAACAGCTGTCGATCGTGGGATCAGTGATGGGCAGAAAAGCGTGAGACTTATTTCTTTTCCTCCTTTCGCATTTTTACACTTATGAGCATAGTTATCACGTAATAATCACCCATATTTAAGCAAATTCTAGTTGGCAAGTGTCTATGAGGATTCTTTGGCAACTGTCAGTGTTGAGTTTGCACTTTCTGCCCATGTCTGCGTGAATTCCCGCTGGTCAATCAAGTTTCTTCCCAGCGTCCAAAGATGTGCATGTCAGGTGGATTGGACAAGGTAATTTGCTCACAGTGATCACGAATGTACAGATTGGCTGCGTTAGCCATGGGGAAAATGCAAGGTAAGGATCTGGGCAAAATTCTTTTTGGTAGGTTAGTACGGACTTCTTCAGCCGATGGCTTGATTCCACGTGGTCGGGATTCAATGGTTCTTGGATCCACCCCGTGATCTAAGACATTTTCAGTGTTGAGAATGGGACGTCCATGGTTCTCTTGTAAACCCTACGATCCAGGGCACTTTTGGTGGCAGTGCTGGATTTCCTGAAATCAATAAAGAGAAGGGAGAGCCAACCTGATGCTTCAGAGACTTTCCGTTTTCCAGGTTGGAAAGCGGCAGACTCTGCATTCGGATCTGGAGCTAACTTGTTATCACAATTAGGACCTCCATAAGAATGTGGATGGTTACAACCTGGAAAAGAGAGAAAAGAGAATTATGCACACAGGCTGTTGTGCACAAGTGGTTGGATTGGATTAGATTACTTACAGTGTCGAAACAGGTCCTTCGGCCCAACAAGTGCACAACGAGCCTCTGAAGAGCAACCCACCCAGACCCATTACCCTACATTACCCTACCCTTTCACCTCACACTCCGGGCAATTTAGGATGGTGAATTCACCTAACCTGCACATTTTTGGACTGTGGGAAGTAACTGGAGCACCCAGAAACGGGGAGAATGTGCAAACTCCACACTGACAGTTGCCTGAGGCCGGAATTGAAGCCGGGTCTCTGGCACTGTGAGGCAGCCGTTCTAACCACTGTGCCACTTTCACACCCACTTTCCCAAAAAACAAGGTCAGTGTACCACAAATGGGATGGAAAATGCTTTGCATTCTATGTGTTGAGAATTGGAAAAGTGTCAAACCACAAACATGCAGTTTTGTGAACGCTCTTTGACTACTGCAGACCAGCATAACATCATTCCAGCAGAACCAGTTAAGAAAGCGCAGGAAAGAACTGAGAAGGCGGAGGAAAGGCAGAACCAGCTAAGAGTTGAGAGTGTTGTGCTGGAAAAACACAGCAGGTCAGGAAACATTCGTGGAGCAGGAGAATCGATGTTTCTCGATTCCTGGTGAAGGGCTTTTTCCCGAAATGTTGATTCTCCTGCTCCCCGAATGCTGCCTGACCCGCTGTATTTTCCAGCACGACAAGGCTGACTTTAATCTCCAGCATTTGCAGCCATCACTTCCGCCTATAATCAGGTCGCATGTCACTTGGCGACATTGCAAGAGAAATAGAGAGCAAAATGGAAGAATTTGAAAGCTTACCCATTCGAAGTGCACACGCTTGACAAACCCACATTGGGGCCCCAATCATTCAGAATTCTTTTGATTCAGTCGATGAATGGACAGAATGGGAAGGGGATGCTCTACCTCCAGCGTCATCCTCAGGTAAGATACTAACGGCACGATACGTAACAACAAACAAGACAAAACAAGTTGGGAGCCAAAACCAACATATTTCGATAAATTGCTCAATGTTTGAGTTGCATGATTTCAGATCTCGCTTTTGACCGAACTTGGGTGAACCAATTAGCTCTTGGCTGACAGGGTGATGGAAAAACGCTGCTGTCCACATTATGGTGAGTGCCACAGAGCGAGGGAATCAATGATCATTAAGTGTTGATCCACATGTGAATAACTTTTTTTTAGAAACTAGCGAAAATTAGATTGATGTGGAATGCGCTGACACAAGCAATAAGAAACAAGTTCCCTTCCCCGATAAATTGGGAAGGTGAGTTTGAAAAATAACAGAGGTATAAAGGGTTTTGTCGATTTGGCTACGCAAGCAGCCATGTATTCTCCACAGTCTCCGAGTCCAGACAAAGAAGCTTTCACAGTTAGCATGAAGAGCTGAAGTCGTCCAGCCTGGAAGAGAGGTTTCCTATGAGCCGCCTTAGGGCCAGCCCAGTGAGAGGCAATGTTACACCTATGTTCATTTTGGGAGAGTTAGGGGATGTGGAGGCTGTTGAATGAAGAGTGACACATACTCAAGCAAGAGACAAACCAGGACATCAAGTTGGAGATAGGTGTGTTCGTTGATGAAAGAAAAGATAGGCAGAATGGAAATGTTCGTGGAATTAATGAAAGCAGGAATAGAGAGACAAGGAAAGATGGAATATCTACGAGTGCCATGTAAAATATGTGGAAGATGCACGGCTCTACACATCATATGGAAGTAACAAGGACGGAATCTGACGTGGATGGAAAAAAGAGAGAACAGCAGAATACAGAGATTGCCCCCTTCGCATCAGAAGAAATGTTAAAGAAATGATTTGCTTGATCCAAATCAGAATTCATTGATGAAAGATATGTTGAATCAAAGAAACTCAAACAATAACGTTAAATGACAATTACAATTGTCCCAGATACTCGTAAAGGATGCCTTTTTCCACTGAAAGATAATGTCCCGCTGCAAATAGGCAGACTCCAAAAAGTAAAACGCATTCAACGTTTCTAAAAGATTGCGATTTCCAATGCCCCATGAGATAAGTCAGTCACTTCTTTGGTTTCTGAAACAACATTTGTGATGCAGTTAACATGTTTCATTGTATTCATATCGATTCCTTTTCGGTAAGGGCAAAGCAAACACCAGCTTAAATTGATTTCTGATACAATGTTAAATGGTAACCCTTCATAACGATTCATTTATTCCACCAAAGAATGAACACCATGAATCTTTCACATCAATTCGAACACATTAATTGATACAAATCTGAAAAAGATAACTTCTAAAGCATGAAAAGTGCTACAGGATAGAAGGGAATATTCTTAAATAAGACAGCCAGTGACTGCATTTTATGCTTTTCCACCTCCTCATTCTTCAGAATGTTGTTTTTTTAACTAAGAATTCCACGACCAAATCTGTTAAGAAAGTAGGAGAGACGCAGACTGCATTATTGGAAGTGATTCAATCTGGCAGCTCGCTTAAGAAAGATTTCCATTCAGAGAAACAACGTGTAAATCAATCAAAAATCACTTTATGTACAAAAGGCAAACTGGTCAAGCCGTGGAACAACAATTATGCAAGTAAACAATAATTGGCATGTTCATTTCTTCCCTGGATCTCGAAATCTGTGGATATCGCATTGATAGTGACAGTGGAATGCTAAGATTCGAACTCCCCGTGTGCAAAGAATTCAGGAAAGGCAAATTAAACAAAGCTTAAAATAATCATTGAGTTTCCTCGCTGGAAGAGAGGCATCGAAGTAACTACGTGCAGATGTGTACTCCCCAAGCCTTTTTCACTGAGTCTGTCTGAGTTTGTTACTATTTATCCGATTTCTTTTGATGTGGAATGGATGGAAGTCGTTGGTTCGATTTTGTTTTGAAATTGGAGACACTGAATGTTGAGCCCGTTTGCAGAGTTTCAAAATCACAACACAGTGACTGAAGAGGTTCTCACAATCTACCAAGCCTTTCATTAATAATGCATCTTCGCGTTGGGCAAACGTTATGGAAATATTAATTGGAGCGAATGTCCGCAATCTCAAAAACATTAAAATTTGGTACACTTAAGCATATCACAATTACACAGAAAATTTAAAAAAGATCCTGGGAAATGATAACGTTATGCACAGAGTGGTGTCAATGCATAAAAATAATCAGTTGTTTTCAGGGAGCAAACAGAATATTGCATTGGGACAAATATAGGTAGAATGAGTCATTAAGTAATCTTAAAAAAAAAAGGGTCATCTTAGAAACAGAACAATCAAGCAAGTTTGGCCTGAAAGAAACAGGAATGTTTGCCTTCTATTTTAAAACATGTTTAGATTATGTCCAATGGACTGAAAATCTCTGCAGATTTCTGGAATAATTACAATCTCAGATGCGGTTAACTGGTTAAGTATGGAGGCAGTTGGAAAAAGACAAAAGAAAGAATACCAGGTTGAAAGGCCAGTTGAGGTTAAAATGCATTTTTTTTGTGAACAGGATGTTTAGATGAGAGCAACAAACTGCTTTTTCTTGTCGATGTTTCTGTTCTTATCTTTCTTTTTAAGAAGATTGAACTGCTTATCAGGCATCAGAACAATATGTAGGGAGATAAGAGAAACCGTTCAGATCAGTTGGCAAGAACATGTGGGACTGAGAAAAGCGTCAAATGTTCTTGGACCACTGATGTAAATGCAACAGAGTGATCGTTATCTCGGAGGTAGCAAACCTGAGACTGCAAAATAAAATATACTAAAGAACGGGTCTCAGGCATACAATCAACTGAACAAAAGGATGAGTAGATTGGAAGGGCACAAAATGAATAAGACACCGAAACAGTATCAAAAGAGAAATAGAGTTAAAACAATTTAAGTAGTATTAGTGAAGATTACGTAAGAGAATTACGATCAAATTAAAAAGTGCAAATGGTTATCATATCACAATTTTAACCTGAGAGCTGTAATGTTTGGTACCACGTGTATTGTCACGCACAGAGGGTAAAAACTGTACACAGAGTTAGTTAGCATTAAATGACATAATAATTTGTAAAATTGGCATGGAGAGAAACATTTTGAAGAAATATCATCAAGAGAGATGAAGAGAACTGGTGAAATTTTGGTCAATCTGTAATGTTATTTTAAGATCATTGGGTGAGTGATCAGTGGGTAGGGAACTGGAGAATTATAAATACGCAAATGAAGGACTTTATTCTGAATTAATGTCAATTGTAGAGCAAATTAAGTAAATAGATGAAGTGAAGAAAAAATGTATACTAAATTCTGGTCACCTCAGTCCTATTGCATGACTTCTTCGTTACTTCACGGCCTTGATCCTACCTTACGTTTGGGATGTACATCATTCTATTTCGGGGCTGGTCCAGAAAGGCCACTGCGTTCCTTAATTTGATCAGTTGGAGGAGCCGGTTTTGGACTGGGGTAGATAAAATTAAAAATCTCACAACACCAAGTTATTGTGCAACAGGTTTATTTGTAAGCACTAGATTTCGAATGGCTGCTTCTTCATCGGTGGTTGTGGATTAGGATAATAAGACACAGAATTTATAGCAAAAATTTGCAATGTCATGCGGCTGGAATAAACTAATCAAACTTGGATTAAATTTTTCGTCTTTAAAAAAGGTTTTCCTAGTTTCTGGTTGTTAAAATGTAAATCCCAGAGCTCCTTTTAAATCACATTCTCAGAGAATATCAGATTTTCTAACAAAAGGTGTGTTCTGAGCTCAGACAATACATTAAAGGTGTAAGGATAACTGCTGTCTCTATCCCAACCTTGAGTCTGACTAGTTTTATTTCTAAAGTGTGATTTAATCAATCTCAAACGGATTGAAAGGAGGTTACGTATTTTTGAGCAAAAAAACCCACTGCAAATGCAGATCACTCAATAAATTTATATGCATGTGCACGCAGTAGAGACAGAATGAGTGTGCACATGTGTATGTATGCGAGAGAGTGTGTGTATGTGTGGTTGTAAGTTTGTCAAGCTTGTGTGTGAGTGTGATGGTATATAAGCCTGTGTGCGGGAGTGTGCATGGGAGTGTGTGAGGTGTGTATGTGTGCACAGTATAGAAAGAAATTGTGAATCAGTACGGGTCTGTGTTAGTGTGTGATTATGTCATAGTTGATGAGTCTGTATGTGTGTGGGCGCATGCTTGTGTGTGTGCGAAGATGTGCATAGTACAGAGGGGTCACCTGCGATGTGACATGATTGCAAGGTCGCGGTTGAGGCCCTCGCAATGGTAGCAAACCTGGCAATCATCCTCTGCTCAGCCACTTTGCTGCTTTTCCTGAAATCCACCTTCGAGGATGTTCAGCTGAACGTCCAAGGCCAAACGTTCAGGATATGCTGAAGTGTTCCCCGACTGTGATAGAACACCTTTACCCGGTGATTGTGATGCTGTGTCCACTCATCCATTGTCATGGAGTCTTTTATAGAAAATCTGAAGTAGTCTGGGATCGACGTATTCACTATCCAAAGCTACGAAATCCATTGTAAAAGATGAAAGATTATTCTAAGTGTGTTTAATATATCTCAGCCTCATGTGACTCTCATGTCTTTGCAACATATTCTGTGTCTTATGGCCCTGCTCCACAACCACCTGTCGAAGAGACTGTGTTCCACAAGCTAGTGTTCACAAATAAACCTCTTGGATGTTAATTTGATGATAAATGTTATTATTGGATTGTGTGCATTGATGATGGTTATTTTCATTCCATGTTTAATCATCTAATGTTGCTTACCCATTTTTATGAAGCCATCTCATGCAGCTGTCACTGAACTGCATCTGCAATTGTGAAATACACTAACAAATATTATCACGGTGCATTGTATCAGATGGGCCTCTACTGGACAGGCCGAAGATGTGAAGATTAATGATGATGTTCAAAAGCTGCATTGAAAGCAGTGTTTCTAAGGTGGGTGAAGGGTGAAACATTTTGCTGAGACTCAACAGTATGGCATGTGGCTTGTTCCTTTTCATCCTCTCTTTTCCATTTGTTACTCTTATTTTTTGCCTTATTATTAATTCATATTTGAGCAAATCACCTTTCCTGAAATTTCTCTCAACTATAGTTAACTGAGAATGGAAAAAAATTGCTTGCATATAAATTATGATTCGAGATATACATTTAGTCATGAATGGTAAGTTATGGCTTGGGTCCTGCAAGCAGAATAAGATGCGGACAATCTTTGACAGAAACTGAGGGAGAACTGAGGCAGAAGTTAATGGAGCCAACGGAAAAACAATCAAGTCATGTGGCTTTGGTTGAGGCTAATTAAGCTTCAACCAGCATTTACACCTTGTTAGGCTCCATCTATATGACATTAAGAAATCTCAATCATCTGTTTTATTACCTTTATGTTGGCATTGATTGTTTCCTGAAGTACTGTCGTGCCACTCAATTAATCTCCGTGTTGTCCTCCCGGAAGATTATTCAGTGCGAGAACGCGCTGCTACTGAATCGATGCATCTGCTTAGATTAGAATAGCATGATGATCCACGCTGAATACGATTTAAAAATGACAAAACTCGAGCAAGCACACAATTATGGGATAGAACCAATCATCGCAAACGCAATAAATCTGAACAACAGTTCCCATCAGTAGAAAAGCCACTACTCTTCAGTAAATCAGTCCATTTTTGTCAACACTGACATTGATAAAAGTTAAGTAATAGCTGACCTCAGGGAGATTACTCGTCATGGTTGTTGGGTATACAGGACGAAACGTTACACTGAGTGCAACAAAATCATATTTAAAAATCTCGAAAATTGGAGGTTGAATCAATTGAATCGGAGAGACATGACTTTACCAAAAAAAACGATTAAGAATTTATTCGGTAAAAGTAATAATATTATGGTATCCCATAAATCATATGCAACAATCCCTATATGATATTACTGTAAATATCAGAAGCAAATATATTGAGAAAACTGAAAATTTTGTATCTGAAAATCACTTATCGTAAGGATGGTTTTTTAAAAAATTCTAATAATTGGTACGATATTATGAATTTTCACTCTGAATGGGTTGTGTTGTTTTGCTCTGCAGAAGGTTCTCGTAGTTTGTAACATGTGGGTGGCACGGTGGCACAGTGGTTAGCATTGCTGCCTCACAGCGCCTGAGACCCCGGTTCAATTCCTGACTCCGGCGACTGATTGTGTGGAGTTTGCATGTTCTCCCCGTGTCTGCGTGGGTTTCCTCCGAGTGCTCCGGTTTCCCGCAATGGTCCAAAGATGTGCGGGTCAGGTGAATTGGCCATGCTAAATTGCCCGTAGTGTTAGGTAAGGGGTAAATGTAGGGGTATGGCTGGGTTGCGCTTCGGCGGGTCGGTGTGGACTTGTTGGGCCGAAGGGCCTGTTTCTACACTGTAAATAATCTAATCTAATCTAATATGGACCAATGAGAAGAACATATATTGCTTGTGATGTATGAACACTACATTGTATTGCAATGTCTGTCAAACTTCTAATAAAGTAATAGAGTCACACAGCATGACACAGACCCTTTGGTCCAACTAGTCACGACGAACACGGTCCCAAATTAAATTCATTCCACTTGCCTGAGTTTGGTCCATGTCTGTCTGAAGCTTTCAGTTGGATAAAATGATTCACATGTCTTTTCAATGTTGTGTCTGCACCCTGCAGTTGCACTGCTATTTCATTTCACACAAGAATCACCCTCTGTTTAAAAAAATGTTCTCTTGACATTCTCCAATGGAATAAACCATTTCCTCAATTATCTTCCTAATTTGGTATGGAAGCGACTTCCAGAATTGACAGAGATATCAATATAATTCGACTTCTAAAAGAAATATTTTCGATGTACATGTGCATTTTTTGAAGTTTACTGTTTCTGTAAACTGATTGTATCATTCCAAGCAGTTGTCACTGAACTTGCACAGTGGTGAAAGAATTGCGATCATTACTCCCATCATCACACGTGGTTGTGAAAGTCCTTTATCACTGTCACAGGCAGCGTTGACCTCCAGAAAGAAGACCTAGTCCATGTGAATTTCCTTGTACAGAACAGTTTCTTTCTTTACTTCAATTCTATTCTAAAGTGCCCCTCTTCGGTTTGGCATTTCGGAGTTATCCATTGGATTAGAAATGACAGTGATATCTCTCTATCATGGCCAAATCTTGATGTGTCAGAAGCAAGGCACTGACGAGTGGGAAACACAGAGACAAGACGTGACATGTATCGTGTCAGGGCCCTGGAACGATTCGGAACAGCACCCTACGGCCCAGAGGAAAATCACTACAAAGAGTCTCTGTTGGCAAAGCCGAGCCTAGTTCAACAGTAACGTTTTGCTCCTAAAATGGATGTTGCTGCATGTGCAGAAGAGTCACTCTCACACTGAAGTTTTCTTTCTTACCTTGTTCTGGTTTTTTTAGATTTGATTAGACTTAGATTAGACTTACAGTGTGGAAACAGGCCCTTCGGCCCAACAAGTCCACACCGACCCGCCGAAGCGCAACCCACCCATACCCCTACCCCTACCCCTACCCCTACATTTACCTCTTACCTAACACTACGGGCAATTTAGCTTGGCCAATTCACCTGACCCGCACATCTTTGTGACTGTGGGAGGAAACCGGAGCACCCGGAGGAAACCCACGCAGACACGGGGAGAACTTGCAAACTCCACACAGTCAGTTGCCTGAGTCGGGAATTGAACCCAGGTCTACAGGCGCTGTGAGGCAGCAGTGCTAACCACTGTGCCACCGTGTCGCCCTACACCTTTTCTTTCAAGGTTCTTTTACACCTTGATTTTCTGGTGGCCATTTACTTCAGAAATGATTGACTGCTGAGCTGCCTGACAGAAAACTCTTCTGTTTGAATAGTCCAATCACCTGACAGCAGAAAACACATCATCGTGTCGACATAAGTTTATACCAACATATCATACGATGTAGGATGAGAAGATGACCATTCAGCCCCCAACTATGCTTCATTAATAAATGAAATCGTGATTATGTAATAACCTTTAGTTCCATTTTCGTTCTTTTTCCAACATAAACCTTGAATCCATGTCTGATTTTATTAAACAAGAAATATGTGCGCCTTGGTCTTGAATGCACATAAAAGCTACGCTACAACAGTAAGGCATTCCAGATTCCCATCCTCTGAGGAAAGAAAATCTGACGAACTGTGACTTAAAGGATTCTGGTTGACTGCAGCTCTGCTCCTCCTGCCGGCCCACATTGCCTCATGGATGCTTAGCTTTGATTCTATTGATCCCAGAGAAAGCAATGCTGCTTCACCATGGGCAAGTGGAAGTGTGAACACTTTCAAAGTTTGTGCGAAGATTTGTAGCTCGGGTGCTTGTTGTCGTGGTTCTGTTCGCCGAGCTGGAAGTTTTTGTTGCAAACGTTTCGTCCCCTGGCTAGGAGACATCATCAGTGCTCTGGAGCCTCCTGCGAAGCGCTTCTTCCATGTTTCTTCCGGCATTTATAGTGTTCTGTCCTTGCCAGTGTGAACACTGTCTGATGGAGATGCACGTGGATGTAGATAATGGAGAGTTGAGGCAATAGTTTTCACAGCCAGAAACATGGCCTTTATACACATGGCAATTAGGATAGATAATGAAGTACCTCACTGAGTATCGTAGCTGGAATGTGGGATCTTGTCATTTAGTAAAAGGTAGAAGGAAAACTTTAGTCCCATCATGACCAGCATTGCTTAAGCAATTGTCAGTGCTTATGATACCTGGAGATATACTGAAATTATAAGCAGAACTCACAAACTATCGTTTAGGAATTCAGCTGACGTCCTTTGGACAATTAACTGTAGACAACAGAGAAACTCCTCCATCCAGTCAACACGTGGGGGTTCGTGTTATTTAAAGACACGTGTTTACCAGCGTTTCAACTTTCATTCTGTCTTAAATATACAGGACATATCTTCAACTTTATAACACCCACCAAGAAAAAAAATGAACTTCATAAACAAACTGTGGCTTCATTTTCTTCGACTTCCAACCACATTACCACGACATTAATTGAAGTTCATATTAACTTCTTCACACACACATCAATATATGATAGCAAATGTGTTATCATGGGTCTAAGGGGTAAAGTTACCAAAGTTTACACACACACACACACACACACACACACACACACACACACACACACACACACACACACACACACACACACACACACACACACCCCTTTGGCTACTTTACCCCTTAAATCCGTGATAGCGCATCTGCTATCAAATGTTTACATCCCTTAACACTGGTGTGTAAACTGGTGTGTAAACATCGTGCAACTTGGCGACTTTAAAAGTGCCGTCACGTATCTGGACGTGACATCTTGGTCGCTGACAACCCGTTCAGATATTCCTTTTTCGCTAGTTGTGTCGGTGAAGTCTCGAAAAAGAATGATCAGCAGAGATGTCGCCAGAAGGTGTAAGAGATACTGTAAGATATCTAACTGCTCCCTTCCAAACAGACATTCCAATCTGATCTTATTCCATTTGCCAGCATGTCTCCCGTATCACTTGAAGCCTTCATATTCATACACCTATCAGATGACTTTGAAATATTACACTTGTATCAGCCTCCACTACTTGCTCTGCCAGCTGATTCCATGCATGATAAACTCTCTGTGTGAAAACATTACCGCATAGCTTCCTTAAATATTTCTCCCTTCTCACCATGTTCTTTAAGGTTGAACTCTCCCAAACTCAGAAAAAAATCTCGTCAATCCACCGAATTTCCACCCCCATCCTGGACCAATATTTTATAAATCTTTACAAGGTAAACAATAAGTACAGGAACTTGTACGTGCATGTATACAGAGAAACATGGAACCTTGCAAAGATTAACATCTTGAAACATACAACATGTGTTGTCTAAATTAATATTGCGTAGATTAAGAGTATAGATTCAAACACTACAGACACGAAGGGAAATGCATACCTTCATGATAAAATATTCATGCCCAAACAGACAGAGTAACGTTTCAAATGCATTCCAGGTCCTTTATTATAAACGGGAGGTTGTCAAATTTGGTTGTGAACAGAGCAAGGCAAATAATTTTTAAATGGCTGTAAATGTGGAAACGGGAATATTCAATGAGAGCTAACTGAGTGAGTTCGATGGAGAAGAAAACTCTGTCCTTGCCACACAGACGCCCCATAACCCTGAAGAAACACTGTTGAGGTGGCAGAATGGAAGGACAAACCAGTGGGACTGTACGAAATTCAGATTAGAATGTGTTGGAGGGATTCGATTGCCACCGCGAATTGAGAGCCAGTATCACCGATCACTGCATCACAAAAAACAGAGGAGTTTCACCACTTGTCCTTTTCTGCTGTGGTTAATGAAATGCTTGCAAAATTTGCCGCATTGAGACTTACAGGAAGCAGGGCAAGCAGCATGTGCAGAAAGAAATTGAAGTTAAAGTTTCAGTCAGGTGACCCTTCAGTTCGATCGGAAAATGTAAACTCTGATTTCTCTGCATGGATACTGCTGAGCTTTTCCAGCTACTTCTGTATTTCTTTCTGATTCACTGCATTCATATTTCATTTGGTTTCCGGTTAGCTTTGCTGCTCAGTAGTTTTCAATGGACCTTTTAATTATTTACAAATTGGAGGTATACACGGAGTAAATGTAGGACATAAGGAGAGGTGAAGGTTTGTGCGTAATGAGAAACTGCAGGACTCGAGACATACATTGACCATTCGATAGGCTATTTTATTGCCACAAATTTCAATTGAAACTAAAAAATATCAGTTTAATTGATTAAATACTGAATTAATTCGGTTAAGTGTTTACTTCTGTTGCTACTGGAACTTTGCTCAGTTCACAGCATAATTCACAGTTTAGGTGCTTTAGCCGAGGAGTTAGAGCAAGAAGTGAAATTCCAGCACAACCCAACGCAGATAATAGGTGGATATTCCAAAAAATTTAGTATCTTGGGATCACTGAAATGGGCCTGCATGTGAAAACATTGAACAGTTGAGAAAGAGATGAGTTCAGGTTAGAATGTAATGGAGGGATTAAATGCAAAAGTGACCTGAGAGCGATTAATTTCGACGTTTATATCACAAAAACAAAGGAGGTTCACGACTTGCCATTTTGTGTTTTGATTAATGAATCTGTTTGAACACGCTTGCAAAATCGGGCGCATTTAGATCCACAATTTAATGCTCTACCTTGTGCTGCACTCGAAGTGAGCACGAGCATTTATCACGTTTGTCACTGCCTTTCCAGACGTTTACCTGGTCACAATCGAACCAATACTTAACAAATCCTTTCAACACCCGCATTATGACTCTCGAGCATAATGCACCAGCTCCACGATGGCAGCCAGCACGAAAAATCTGAAACAGAACCTTAAAGGTTACACCATCCAGATTACCACGTGAGCTGCCAAGAGAGAATGAAGATTAAAACTACATGGAAATGTAACAACATCTCCACCGCAATATAGATAAAAGGGATTACTACCACATTTAGCGTTTGTTTCTAATTATCAGAAAGCTGTTGTTACGCTTTCTTCCACATACTTTTGCATGAAGCAAAGCAGATGAGGGTATCCAAAAAAACCAAAAAAGGAATGAAAGATATCACATATCAAAAGACTGCAACATTTTTCGAAACCCACTGCCTGTGGGAAGTTACTTGCCTCGATCTAACCTCACTGACATCTTTGATTAGATTCCCTGCAGTATGGAAACAGGCACTTTCACCCAACAAGTCCACACCGACCCTCCAAGGAAAGGCACAAACCCATTCCCGAACCCGATATTTACCCCTGACGCATACATCTAACGCTATGGGCAATTTAGCATGGCCAAATCGCCTGACCTGCACATCTATGGATTGTTGGAGGAATCCGGAGCATACCCACGGGGTCGGGGTGGTGGCGGGGTGGGTGGGGGGAGGTGGGGCTTCGGCGGAATGTGCAATCTCCAGACAGATAATCACCCAAGGTGTTAATTGAACCCGGGTTACTGGTGCTGTGAAGCAGCAGTGGTTACCATCGAGTGACCATGCCACCCTCATTTGCTCATTCAATTGGAAATCCTCTGAACTTCTGAGCAAGTAAAACTCGATTTGCACAAACGTGAAGCTAATACAATGATTAATTATCTCAACTGGAATACAGTAAACAATCGAACGGTCGAGAAATTCAACGGATTTGACTGTGTCTGTGAAGAGATATTTAGCTGTCAAATCCACTAAGGCTTCTCAGCACCATTCTGATTTGGGAAATTGAACTCAATGAGACTGATGGAGAAACATCTGGAATGAAGGCCATTGCTTAAAAAGAACATTTGGTTCACTAATGTCCTATAGTGAACGCAACTAACACTCTCACTTTGTCTCCAGATTCAAAGCAACGTTATGAACTCTGAACTTCCCTATGGGGCAATTTGGACAACAAGTGATGATTACGCTAATGACACCTCCATCCTTTGAATTTTTGTGGGATAATGAGATTGTCTGAAATGCTTCAGAAAGAATAGTAATGGACTTTCGTCGTTGCAACTGAGTAAATGATTCTCTCAATCTTTCCAAACCTCATGCATCAAATCCTGGTCAAATTCACTCTTTTTGGGGCAGAACGTAACAATCCATAATCGTTTGTCAGTTCGAGTTGGGGCCAAACTCGCTGGTGTGCATATATCTTCAAGACTGATATTTTGTTAATTTGTGCAATAGTTATTATTTCGTCTCTAAGGTGAGGAGAAATTTTCTCGGTTTTCTCTTCGAAAAGTCTTCAGAAATTTCAGGAGTTCTGTCAGGCTTGCACACAGACTTTACTCCCTCCTTGCAGACAGAGGCAATCGTAAACACACACACACGCTTATAGATCTGTCCCTGTATGTTCAGTGAAATTGGAATCTCATAAATTTTCCCCAGTGACCCTTGGTATTCTGTCTCTTTCTCAACAATCGTTCGCACTTGTAGTCGATGGAAATGTCCTGAACACAGGTTTTATTGCAGAATGTATTTCCTGAAAACGGGAAGATTAACTTGTGAATGTTCACTGTCCATACTCGCCATATACATTTTCTTCTACGGAGAACCCGTTCTCAGTGTTCCTGGCAGAAAACGCACGGTGACTGATAATCATATCATCAAATTTTCAATTTTGCATCTCATTTTTAATTTATGACTTTACAGACTTAGTAGGCATATAGGAAAGCACTTCTTTCTGCTTCTCACCAAATGTAACTGTTCAGTTTGAATACGCTGAAGAAAAATAACCGTTCTCAAAACAGTATTTAATTATCTCTATGGTTTCTGCAAGAACTAGAGAGTTCCTCTTGCTTTTTCTGTTTGCCTGAGCAGATAATTAATATGAATGTTATTTTATCAGGTTAAATGGCAATGTTTTCTTGGGATTCACTGAATTTACATCAAGCAAACGTCTTAATAATACTATGGAAAGCATTATTTTCCTGCATTATTATATCATGTGTTTCACAACTGATGCAGAGAAAACACAGTAAATTTCTTTTTCCACCCTGATCAAAGGTCACAGGATTCGAAATGTTTACTGTTTTGCCTCTTTACAGATTCTGCCGGACATGCCGAGTTTCTGTATCATGTTATTTTTTTTCGTGTTCTTAAAACTTGTGTTGTACTGATCAAGATTGAGAAGAGATAATAGTTTTAATGAGCTTGATCTTTTAATTGCAGAAATGCCCAAGACAGAAGAAGTGAGGTGTTACATTGATGGACTGCATGTGGACTGCTTCCTCTACACAACAACAGTCATGTGAACAGATTCATGTCAACTTTCTCATTGATGAGCTCTGTCTCACAATGTGCCCACTCTCGACAATATTCTGTCGTAAAATACGACGAAATTTCCAAGATATCTGGACATACCATATCTTTGCTTTGTACTAATGAAACTCAGTTGACGGTATTTTCAAAGTTATGTTTTCAGTCTCAATGTCTGCGATGAAACCATTAGTTTTCCACATTGAAGTTGAAGTCCATAAACATCAGATTATATTCGATCTTGGATTGAAGGGCCGCTTTTTTTAAAACATAGTAGGTTTCGTTTACTCGGCAAAAACTCATGAAAAAAACCACATGAGAAAGGCTGAGGGACATCCAAGTTACATGAATACAGAAATCAATTATGTAAAATTTTTACAGAAAAACACAGAATGTTTATGTTGGAAAGAGACATGAAATGAAACGTTCCTTGGGCACAGCCATTTGTTAGAATAAATTCATTTTACAGTCTTCTGACAAAACCGTCTCTGAAATAATATACACGAAAATCTTGCCATATTTTTCAGCTCTGCTCTAAACTTGCTCTGTGTCGCTGCATAAATACACGGGTTTAGAAAACAATTAAAATGCTTCAAGATATCTGCCAGTTCCATGGCGATAAAATCAGGGTTTGTGAACTTACCACGGTAATAAACGATATTTGTCAGTTTGGTAATACACAACCCCACAGCAAGCGTCAACCAGAGCACAATAAAACTTCCTGTTATCGAGAATAATAAAATGATGGACTTTCTGCGGTTTTCCATTTCTGGATCACATTGATTCCCACACTTGGAACTCCTGAGTGCAAAGCGGGTTCTATTTGCCTCTACAATGCGTTTGATAATTATTGAATTGCACAAGACAATCAGCGTAAAGGGAATCCAAACTACAGAGGCACTGTAAAACCAGACAAACCCAATCCCTTCTGAAGACGAAAAAAAAGCTTCACTTGACTTGCAGCCCCATGGCAAATCGTTTATAAATTGCATAGGTTCATAAGCAAACAAAACTGGTATATCCTTCAATACGATCACAACTGTCATAGTTATTATGAGAGTGATCGCCGTTCTTTTGGTACAATACTTTGCTTGAAACGTCCGGCAGCAAATTACTACAAATCTGTCAAATGTGAAGTAGACAACGCACCAAACAGATAAATCGGGAGTGACAGCAGTCAGATATATAATGATTCTGCAATGAAGAGTATGGGACAGGGACGAAAATGGAAAGTGATAACTGAAGATATGGTATAATATTACATTGTTGACGAGGACCAGTAGATCTGTTGTTGCCATAGCGAACATATTAACAGTGACACAGTTGGAAAGGCCACATTTTCCTTGTGAAAGAATCCAAATTGTGGCCAAGTTCCCTATGAGACAGGAATAAAAACTGAATAAAATTTCAATTCTAAATTCAAATGACATACGATTATGTGAGTCAATGCATCTGATTAACAGCTTTCGGAAAGTATTGAATTCACTGGCATTGAGATCAGTTTGCACGGGATAACAAAGCATACCAAAAATGTTTCAGGAACATTATGCTCACATCAGCAAGATGAAGTGAATGCAGAGATCTGAAGCAAGATTGATCAGTAGTCTTTCAGTTAATACCATGAATCTTTACAACAAAATAAAATGGTGACTTGACTTAATTAACTGAATTAACAAGATGGGAGAAGGTAGGGATCAATACACAGAAATACACAGGTTCTCTCGTGGTGTCATGGCCGTTTTCCTGTCCCTGAACAGAGAAACCCTGGATGAGATCGGAACTGTTGCGCTGGCGTGTGAAGCATCTCTTTACAGATTAATGAGGAAATGTCAGTTAAAAATGAATCGATATCCGGGAACAGCAACAGATGTAAGCAACGGGTAGTAAATCTCTTTCACCAGCAGAATTGCAGGCTTCCCCATTTTGTGTAGCCGTAAATGATTTCTGTCAGAGGTAAAATACTCTGACGTGTAATTGCCAGTCCAAAGAGACGGCATTTATATTTATGCATGCATCAAAACTTCAGGGAGTTAATTAGTCACAATACTCGCATTAGTTGCAGTTATTTAATAAACGTAATTAGGAAAGCGTGCTTATGTTAAACCGAAATAGTACATTCATAGGAACACGAAATGCAAATGTGAAAATTCGAGTATAGACCTACTAAAGTGAAAACGCAAGTTTTTCTGATGCGAATTAGTGCATCAAAAATTTTGGCTAACATGTGTGGCCTCAAATCCTTAGTTTAGATCACTATATCTCTGTAACCTGCTTCATGTCAATGCCTTCTGCAATAGCTATGCTTTTCCATTTAATTGGTCTTGAAAATCTCAAAGTGTGCTCAACGTTTTAAACTTTTCATGCCTCTGCATTCACTGGTGCAAGCTGCTCTGTGAGTTCCTTGAATATATCGACTTCCCCTGGGCGTAACGGTGGCACAGTGGTTAGCACTGCTGCCTCACAGCGCCTGAAGACCCGGGTTCAATTCCCGACTCAGGCGACTGACTGTGTGGAGTTTGCACGTTCTCCCCGTGTCTGCGTGGGTTTCCTCCGGGTGCTCCGGTTTCCTCCCACAGTCCAAAGATGTGCGGGTCAGGTGAATTGGCCATGCTAAATTGCCCATAGTGTTAGGTAAGGGGTAATGTAGGGGTATGGGTGGGTTTCGCTTCGGCGGGTCGGTGTGGACTTGTTGGGCCGAAGGGCCTGTTTCCACACTGTAAGTCTAATCTAAAATTTACAGATTCGCTTTCTGATGAAGGGCTGAGGCCCGAATCATTGGTTCTCCTACTTGTCGAATGCTGCTCTGCTTTTCCAGCACCACACTTTCGACGTTGATCTCCAGCATCTACAGTCCTCACATTCTCCAAGAATCACATTTTCACACAATCTCAGACATCGCTTTGCTTGATCAATGTAGTTTTGAGAATTTAATTTGTAGTTGTTTCTAAATGCGTCGAATTCGCTGTTCTGCTAGGTTACTTTACAATGCTCCAACACTTTCCGACTTTACTCGTGCTTCTCCTTTATGAATTTGAGTCTCCTTCACTTTAGGGTTTTCAATTCTATGGAAAATCCACGATTGAGTTGGGAGAATATTTCACAAGGCCTGCCTACACTAAACCTGACTTTGGTTCACTGCCTATTTGGTTGCCTAAAATGTTAAGGAGAACCACATCGACAGTAATCATTTTTGAATGTGTTAAGTTTTCTAACGTTAAATATCATCCATCTCATCTTTCAGGAAATTTGCTTCCTAACCTATTTGTTCTCAACCTGTTTTATTTCTCTTGATTTTATCGGCAATCACGTTTCTTTCTCCATCATGTCCTTTATTGCTGAAGACAACGTCTTCTGATCACAGCTATGAAATCCAAGAATGACATATTCCTGAGCTAATGCACAACATTTCATTCTTCATTAAAAAAAAACTGTGGTGGTAGCATTTATTCACAAACACTGTTGCTGCAACTGCCTGTTGATTAAACATTCTTCCCAAACCGTTGTGTTTGCATCCCTTCTCCAACTGCCTGACTAATTCACTGAAAACATTCAGATTACAACATGCGCTTCCTGCAAAATTGCAATACAAATTAATTATGTTCATTGTTACAATCTTTCACAGCACATTGTTCGATGAATCCTGATGTACACACTCTCATCTATGCCCTTTTCCTTGGACCAGTACCTTCTCTTCATCCCACATACCGCTTTACTCATTTTCCCAAAGCTCCATCCTCCTGCAACCTCCCCTCACCTTTTACACACATCTGATCTGTTCATTCAGAACTGTCGAATTTGTGTTGGTCGTTTGAGTTTCTTTGCCAATCCCCCCACACTAATTAAAACCTATCTGCCTCAGAACTGACTGATTTCCGTGCTCTCAGATCCAACTCTAAAACTACAATTGAACATCAGTCCATTTTGTCCACAACCTGCCCTAAACTTATTCGAGTTGTTGGTATCTCCTCCACTGCCTCGAAACATGTCGTCTCCCAAACCTTCACAGTCGACTTCTTTGCCTTTTGAAAAATTGCAAGCAGGATTTCCCAGGCATATCTGTTCTTTCGGACGACTCCTGCCCCAAAGAACACGTCCGTTTCAAAGTCGAATCGATTTTTTTTCTCCCCTTGTGTAGATCCTTCCCACTTACTTCTATGATACACTGATGCTTTACATCAGTGCCTTTCTCCTTATGGGTTATGTGGAAAATCCTTTGTTCCAGTCCAACCACGACTGCTGACAAAAAGTCTTTCTCTGGCATCATTGGTGCTGCTTCCCGCTCTAGTTTCCAACAGGTAAAGCTTTATCGATTTCACTTTCAACTTTGATCCTGCTCTCATCATCGCATGGTCATTCTGTGACTTCTGTCCATAGTTCCTTGACATCTCTGTTTCCATTTGTGAGGATATTGTGGACAGAAAATCTCCTGCAGACCACCTCACTCCACAGTTATCAAGACTGTAAAACGTCACACCTTCCTTCTTGTAAAGGCTCTGTATCTTCCTACCATTTTCTCCGTCCCTGTTGCATCTATTCTAATTGTGCCAGCATCGAGAAGAGGCGAATACAATATGAATCTTCTTCCTCAAGCAAGACATCATCTGGACGGACATTGACAAGGCACTGAGCCATGTACAACTCATCTCCATCACTTGAGGCCTTATCTCTTTTTCTTCTCTTCTACAACAACGATAGGATCCTCCTTCTCCTCACCGACAAGCCAAAGATCATTCAAACCAAGAGAACCGGTATTCGCTATTACTGCCACGTCCAGCAGGTTGCCACCACCAGAGTCATGTTTGCACCCTCCTCTTGTGTCAGCCTTCTGCAAAGGCCAATCCATCTGGGATATCCTGGTCCACTTCTCCTTTCATTTCCTCCTCTTCCAATGCCATCGAAGGTCCCAGAAACACTTTACCGTGACGCAACGCTTCATATGCGCTTCACTCAGCCTCATCTGCTGCATTCACTGGTCGGAATGTATTCTCCACTTCACTGGAGTAACGAAGTGCAGAGTTGTTGAATTATTTGTGGAAAACCCCCATTCTGTCCGCCAAAAAAATGCCCAGAGCTTCCTATTGATGGCCATTTCAATGCCTGATCGTGTTTCCTGGCCAACATCTCTGTCTCAGGCTGGGACAATTCTCGGGCGAGGCTCAACGTAAATTGGAAGAATAGCACCTTATTTTTCACTTGGGACACCTGCAGGCTTCTGTGATTAACATCTAGTAGAACAATCTTCGGGCTTGACTACATGTCCACAAGTTTTTCCCGTGGCCTTGTTATTGCATAGGATGCAATCAATCACTGTCAAACTAAAATCACTAATAATCCCCATTAACAACTATTCAATCTTCCAGACCGACCTTCAAGCACCCCTTTCCCTCTCCAACTACTTTTCACTATCTTTTTATCTCCAGCATTACATTATTTTGCCTCCTCCTCACCCCATCCTCAGCATAAAACAATCATTTTCTTACTCACTATCAGTTCTGAAGAAGGGTTACTGGAGCCAAAACATTAATTGTGCAATATCTCCACAGATGTTGCCAGACAGCTAAGGTATCCGCGCAATTTCCAGGTTTGTTTCATTTTTGCAGTATCCATAGCTTTTTCAGAGTTCTTTTTCCCCGAATGTACCAGTGCCGTATCTAATTTGCTAAAATTCATCAGGCATGTTTAATCTCTTCTCATTGCTCCCCAAATTTCAGCTTTAAAGAACAAAGTCAGTTTAAAAATATGTTTCAATGGTTTCTTTAAAGATTATCAGCAATGTGCGAGCATGAAATATTCCATTTCACTTCTGATTCAGTAAACCATAGGTGGTGCGTAGCTTCATTTTAACTTCATTAACTTAAGACATTCAGTTGGACACTGAACATTTTGAGGTGGTTAAGAAGTACTGGATTGACACGGACACTCTCCTCGCAATACACAATAAAGAATAAATAGATTTCATATTCTGCTACAACCAATTCCAGGTGGATGAAGTAACTCACTTGTTTTTTTTTCATATCTACATTATCATTATGCCTTTATCTCAATCGTGTTTTCTCAAATCTCAGTACCAATCCTTACACAGTCCTCTGTTCAACTGCCATTCCTCCATAAAAATAGATTTTTTTTATAGTTCTGTAGCCGCCCAGGCATGTTCTCCTCTCAATTGATCATTTAGAACATCGTTAACAATCATAAAGTGCGCACGCTGATGTGCTGATCCTTTGAATAATTGACGTTTTATCAATAATTCGCGTTTCTCCCTGTTTCCAATTCTGGGATCGTTATAGTTATGTTTTAACTGTTTTTAACACTTCTCATAAGCTCTAAGAAGTTATTGAGAGTTTTAAGGCCAATTTCCTGGCCAGTAGCACAAATTTCATATGTAATCAATATTCCTTCAACTTCTAATTAAGGAAAAAAAATCCACTCGTGTTCGTTTTTTTAGGCACCGATCCAAAATGAACCGCATGCATTTGCATTAGTCTGCACAGCCTCTGTTGCGTGACGGTTTCCATTGTGTTGAAGGACTGTGGAAAATGCTAAATGTCATTTTCTTTTTCCTTCACAGCTTTGAATATCCATTGCCTTTCAATGCAAATCACACTCAACTTTGCGTTGAGGAATGTATGCTTGACTTTTTATTTTCTGAAGACTAGTTCCTCTAATTTTGTTTAGGTAAAGCAGAATTAACCAGCTGGTAGTTTCATACTTCCTCTGTCATTTCTAATGGTTACACTGACATAACAATTTCTTTGTTCCTTTCTGTGTTGTTTAGAATTTTCCTGTTCGTTGCTTACTGTAGTTGCTTGACTTGCGGTGATCTCTTCGTATTTTTCTCTTTCATGGGTGTTCTATGCATTATTCTCCACGGTCTCTGAATCGATTTCACGAACTCTTCCAGGCTTTTCTTCATTTCCACATGTGCATTTTATAAAACATTTTAATGTTTTGTCTTGAAGCTGATATTTCACAGATCGTTTTGTTTCTTTTTTTATTTCCTGCATTTTAGTACAATTCTTCCGTGATATGCAATTCTATTAGCAGGAGCAGATTTGATTCTTTCTGGTTTTTCTTCTTTCCATAAAGATAATCTTTGAAAATCGATGAGTCACTTATTTCAATGAGGGTTTTCCACACTGAGATTTGTGTGGTTTTGTCTTGCACATCTAATTTCGCTTTCCAGTTTTCTTCTCGTTCTTTCCCGTTGAATGGACTTCTTAAACTTTTCCTGCAACCTGGAATTCCAATTGTTTCTCACACACTTCTACAGCAGCTGGATGTTTTTTTTCTACTTTTTGTTTGTATTTCCCCACGTTTTTCTCCAATATTTCTTTCGTCTGCATACGCTTATTTTCTCCCCCGCCCTACCAACACACCTGTGTCTTCTGCAGTTTGAGATTCTTTCTCATTGATTCGGCAATGTCAAGTGATGTTGGTTAATCATTCTCTTCCTTGTGCTATATTCCTGGCCAGACTCCCTCAAGCATTTTAATAAAGTGCCCAACATTGTCAAAATTGCTGTTTGTTTTAAGCAGGTGCAATGTAAATGTTCCAGGAGTGAATGCTGCTGGCCATGCTTTTTCGTTTTAAACAAAACAGAATTTAATTACAAGATTACTGAATAGAACAGAAACAAAAGAGAAGAAAATTACGTAACCGATCTGAAAACTCAACACATCATCCCAACTTAATGATTCTGTTCCAGACAGAGATGCAAAGGGAGAGCTCTGTGCTCAGCAACGAAAAGGAAGAAGATGATTCGGTCATGTCATCTCCCTTTGATATCCTGGGGCTAAACAAATCCTTGCTGAAAAAGTGTTGTTGGAAAAGGACAGCAGGTCGGACAGCAACCGAGGAGAAGGAGAATCGACGTTTTTGGCATGAGCCCTTCTTCATGGCTCATGCCCAAAACATCGATTCCCCTAATCCTTGGATGCTGAGGGCGGCACGGTGGCACAGTGGTTAGCACTGCTGCCTCACAGCGCCAGGGACCTGGGTTCAATTCCCGCCTCAGGCGACTGACTGTGTGGAGTTTGCACGTTCTCCCCGTGTCTGCGTGGGTTTCCTCCGGGTGCTCCGGTTTCCTTCCACAGTCCAAAGATGTGCGGGTCAGGTGAATTGGCCATGCTAAATTGCCCGTAGTGTTAGGTAAGGGGTATATGTAGGGGTATGGGTGGGTTGTTCTTCGGCGGGTCGGTGTGGACTTGTTGGGCCGAAGGGCCTGTTTCCACACTGTAAGTAATCTAATCTAATCTGAACCGATAGATTACTCATTCACTGACTATCAGGACAGTTTACCTGTAGGTGCAGGGAAAATCCTTTGGAAGGAATGGGTCCTGCACAAAATATTGGCAGCAGTCCATCGCCAAAGTGAAGCAGAAATTGTTCTCCATAAATATGCAATATTGGCAGGATTGGACTTTTTATCTCATTTTTTCTCAAACTGTTAAGTTTTACTTCCTCGAAGATGAACGAAGGAAATAGGAGATCATCACGTGGCCAGTCCGACAGTTGATTAAACATGCCAAGCCAGTGCAGTGAGGTGGGTGCACGCCCGTCAGAGGCCAGGCTGGTGTATAAGCCGCAAGTCATGGCAGTCCCAGAGGTTGAGTACCTCGTCAGGCCGACGTAGGGATATGAGTCTAGGTGAGTCCAAGGCAAGGTCGGCACGGCGGTTGCGAGGCCCAGAGCTCAGTCCCAGAGGAGAGGCCAGCATGTGGATTGATGAGCCCTGGCGAGTTTGGGACGGAAGCGCCGCCTTTGGGGACTGAAAGAAATGCCTTGAAGCCTGGTGAATTATGACTTGGCTCAGGAAGTCTGAAGGCTGCACGCTGCCAGAGATAAAGAATAAAGTACAAATATTTTTCAAAAGGAAACTTCTGATGTTTTTTATTTTTATGGAGATTTTATAAAATCATTCCATCCAGTCTGGAATTAATACTAACGTATTCTGCACCCAAAGTATCCTGTAACTAAGATGTTGCCAAATGGCACACTGTAATTTTTCACTGCACTCATTCGAGTGCATGATCAATTTAGGCTAATTGAGTTTAAATCAACTATGGGCAAAAAGCCAGTCATCAGGTGTGAGGCCCTCACTCTGTTGTTTTACGTGGCACCAGGTCTGGCCCATTCCTGAAAGTTGTGTTGTTTCTGATACTGGAGGTATCTTTTGTTTCATCTGTGAACTAAAGATAGACCAGCTCGGCAGGAAGTCCATACAAAAATCTTTGGATGAGGTGAGGAAGATGAGGTTACCCAACTTTGCCGTTGTTCTGATGGCTATCTATGTGTGTTGCTACATGAAGCTCTGCGCAGACACACTATATGAAAAAAAAACTAGTTTTAGTATGTGCTGAGGTGTTGTGTACGATGGGACTGGTTTTGCGACAACGGAATGCTCTAGGTAGTTGGATCATTGCGCATCACGTGCCTTCATCAAGATAGTTGCAAAAAAAAGTCTTTGACCACCGGCACATCAGGAAATGGTCAGCACGCAACGTTCTCGAGATCCTGAATAAAAACTTGTGGGGAATCATGTTGCGTAGTTTCCTGAGCACACTGACGAAGTGATTTAGCAGACTGCTGCATCACCAGACTTGTTCAATCAGCACGAAGACCTCGCTTGCGTTTTGGCGACAAGGGAACTTCTGTGCACTCACGAAGATGTTTTGTGTATTATTGTTAGGTAAGTGCCACTTCAACGCTGATTTTGAAGTGACTGTGCAGTTGATTGAGACGGTCACGCATCTCTTTCTGGGAAGTATGTCTGAGGAAAGATGCGCTGATTTTTGACAAGTTTTGTCCGCGAGGCAGGACTTGATGCACTATGGTCTGTTCCACAAGACGCACACTGACACAACCATCAGGTGTACCTGGAAAACCAACAACTCGGTGACGGACGCTCTTTGGTCTGTCTGAGTAAGGACCGGATCCGATTGGTTGCTGCAGACTGGCACGTACCGAACTCAGGACCAGAACTGTAGGATACATTTAAGTTTGGGGCAACCACTACTGAGGTGCTGTTGCGAAAGACTACTCTCTGAGGTCTTCCTACTGAATATAAATCGGGGTATGTTCTATTATTACACCCTCCAAGTGCCTGACATATGTGCAAATAAGAGTAGTGTATGTGTGTGATACAGAGGCCTTTGGTTTTCTCACAGGTATTTTATTTATTGAGTTGATGTGCAATTGTACAGAACCGAACTGTTTTTTACACACACAAGGGCATTTCATAAAAATCAATTTTTGAAATTGATAAGAAATCTGTTTAGTTCGATAACTTGAATCTCAGTGTCTTGTGCCATGCTGAATAACTCTACATGTTTCTTTCTTTTAATCTGTGCCCGTGCTGACTTCTGTTTGTGTATCTATGTGTGAACCTGTCGGGTCTCTGTGCGTGTGTTTTGTGCGTGTTACTGGTGTTAAAGTTTATTAATGTGTTCATGCATCCCTGTGTTGGCAGCTCTGTTGTGTAGGAGTTATTCTCTGGAATGGAGTTCAAACCCTCTCTCTATTTCTCTCTCTCTCTCTCTCTCTCTTCCACCCTTCCCTAAACCCCAGGCCCTCTTCTATTCAAAGTGACGAAGATCATTTTATGTCAGTCAGCTGGATGGTTGACTTGCGAAGTAGTGTGATGCCAATAGAGTAATTTAATTTCTTATCACCTGCGAGCATTATCATGAACTCTGGCATGCTGGCTCAGGGCCGGCTCTACTACCTCCCAAAGCAAGAGATCCCGGTTTGATTACTGCCTCTGGCGGTTGCCTGTGTGGAGTTTGCGCGCTCGCCCTGCATCTGTGCGATTTTATTTGAGTGTTCTAGTTTTTTCCCGCATTCTAATGCTGTGCTGTTGAGTTGAATTGGCCCATAGTGCTCAGGGAGGTGAACGTTCGGTGCTCATTCAGGAGAAATGCAAAATGATAGGGTTGTGAATGGGTCTGGGTGGGAACCTCTTCGAAGGCCATTGCTTAAAAAGAGCATTTGGTACACTAATGTCCTATAATGAATGTAACTACCACTCTCACTTTGTCTCCAGATTCACAGCACCGTTGTGAACTCTGAACTTCTCTATGGGACAATTTGGACAACAAGTGATGATGACGCTAATGACACCTCCATCCTTTGAATTTTTGTCGGATAATGAGATTGTCTGAAATGCTTCAGAAAGAATAGTAGTAGATTTTAGTCTCTGCAACTGAGTAAATGATTCTCTCAATCTTTCCAAACCTCATGCATCAAATCCTGGTCAAATTCACTCTTTTGGGGCAGAACTTAACAATCCATAATCGTTTGTCAGTTCGAGTTGGGGCCGAACTCGCTGGTGTGCGTATATCTTCAAATGATGATTTAGCACCTCTCTGAAAGCTTGTAGTTCTCAATAAACCTGTTGGACTGTAGGCTGGTCTTCATTATTTTAACTTTGTCCACCCCAGTCCAACACAGGCACGCCACATTTTAGAGATGTGAGTATGTAGATGTGTAGATTAGGTGCCAATGAGATGAAGATATCGTCATCGACTAGTGAAATTTCTGAAGCGGCAAAAATAATAACTGCACGATAAATTTGAATTCAAATAAAATATTTCATCAAAGATTACAGCAACAACTTTGGCCAACAAATAGTAAATAAATCTCAACCCGTTGACCAGCACTTGATCCAAAGCCAGCATTACCCTGGAATTTTAAGGGTTCACCCAAATGTTACAAAGATCGTTACATGACAAAGTTATCGATCCTGCTTAATTTAAACAAGCAACACAGAACGTTTATCTCTTGCAGTAATCTGCGAAAATTCAAGTGGCCAAGACCAATTTTAAGAAATATTTGGCAACTTAATTTGCTAAAGTATAACAGAGAATAATTAATTAACTGCCGTTTGCAAATCCTTCCTATCTTTTATTTTCCCTTGGATAATACACGCCTGATAAAACACTCGATTAAGACTTACTGAAAAATTCAAATCTCAAAACCCGCCGGTTATCAGAACTTCTCTTTATGTCTTCCTCTGTAGAGTTTCTCTCCAGGTTGGTGTTGATGTTTTTCTCTTCAAACTCCTTCTCTCTACAGATATCTCTGGCAACTTCCAACTGCTTTTTTTTCCCTTTCTTATACGCTCGAAGCATCGGATTGTAGTATTGGCTTTTAATATTGTCAGTATACAGAATTCCAAATTGACTGGAGTTTGTTTTTTGGTGTATAATTGAAACTTATTGGCCCAATTCAAATTTATATTTTTGTCTCCAGGCAACCAGCTTCACTAGCTGCTGGATGATAAGGTTACATTATACCTTATTCAGAACACTTGGTGCAATCAGTTAGTTCTGCTGGCTTTTAGCTCACTTAAAGGTACAGCACACCCATATCTTCGTAACACCACGATCATTAAGAAGGAAAAAAAACATCATAATGAAAATATTGCTTCATTTTTTTCTGTTCTCAAAATACATTATCGTAACATACCAATACATTTAATCTAAGTTATTCTTAACTTCTTAACATATAACTGTATACATATATAACATGAAGTTGATCCAAGTCTCATCTAAACATTATCAGATAACACCACGATAATGCATCCGTGATTATCTTCTTACAATCCGCAAAAATGTTACGATTTTTAAATTAAAAATCTGTAACATAAGACTCCAGAGAAATAGTTTCATATTCTTGTCGTTAAAGCGTTCTAAGAATGTAAGCAGATGGTGATCCGTGTACACAACTGCCTCTAAATCATTGTTCATGAAATAAACATGTGACTGTTCTAAGGCCAAACTCAATGGTTCATTTTCAAGCATTGAATATTTCATCTGCTGCGTATTGACCTTTTTCGAAAAGAAACAAACTGGTAGTTCAACCTCATCCCCATCTTCCTGTAGGGAGTACACCTCCAACTCTTATGTCAATTAGCATCACTGCCGACTTTAATAGGTTTTGAAAATTTTGGTGTAGCTGAAAGTGGTTTGGTGTTTCACATTGATGTCAAATGGTCGAATGTCTCCTGGCATGGTTCTGTCCACCGAAACTTTGTGTTGACCTTCAGCAAATCCGTTGACGACACTGATGAACTTTCTAAAATAAATCATATAAAATCCAATAAGTCCTGAGAATCGAAACACCTGTTTCTTCGAGGTCGGTCGTGGAACTTCCTCGATGTCCTTTATCTTTATGTTCTGTGGGGTTAATCTTCCATGAGTGATGTCAATTCTACTTTCGTGAATTCAGTTATATTTAAGTTTATTACCAGTTTAACTTCTCGTAGCCGTTAAATGACTTCTGCCAATTGTACAATGTGATATTTCCTTGACATACTAAAGATCACTACATGGCAAAGTTAGACTGTGCAGTTTGTTAACCCAGTCACAAGTCTGTTCATGAGTCTTTGGAAGGTGGCGGGTGCATTTTTAATTCCAAAGGGCATCAGTTAAAGCTGATAAAGTCAATTTACGGTTACAAATGCAGAAGTATTTTTTGCCGACTCTGAGAATGATATGTGCCAGGACCCACGCATTAAGTCCAATTGGGTGTTGTAACGGTCATGTCCGACTTTCTCGATCCGGTCCTCCAACCTCAGAATTGAATCTGAGTCAGAATTTGTAACCGTACAATTTGGCGAACTCCACTCACTCTGGTTTCATTTAATGATCTTATTCTCGAGCATGATCTCTCACTCCATCTGGACCTGTCTGAAAGGATTGAATTGATTGTGCCAGTAGAGGCTTTTCTTTTTATGGGAACCGTATTCCGAAGGTTTCCTTCATGTGCAATAGCATTCGGCTGCCCCATCTGATTTTTACTGCCGTTCTTACACTGCACTAACAAATTTTCCAACTGTGTTTTACGCTCCTGCGAAAGTTTACTACCTGATCCCACTCCGCAAGAACGTCTTCGTTGCATAATCTATTTTCAGGCGCACCAAAATGCACATCATATGGATTTGCTTCCTTACGCTGCTGGGTAGTTACTAACTTTCTGGATTAGTGCTGCTGGAAGGGTACAGTATTTCAGGCACCATCCAACGTGCAGCGACACCTGTTTCTACAGTCATTTCTCTCTTGCTAAACATGTATTCATTATGTTTACATGACATTCAGGATACTTTCTTTCTATATGGCATATTTGCTAGATAGTTCACCTGAATCAATTTTCTTTTTATCAATTTGCTACGGACGACGTAACCTGACTTTGAAGGGATCTTCTATCATTGGTAGCAGTACTAACATGTCAACCCCTTGGGAAAACGTCCGAGTCTCAGAGCTTTTATTTGTCAACTGTTTAATTCTATACTGTGCCCTCTTCAGGAGTTATTTAGCTAAATCAATTTTTCCTTCATCTCAGATACATAAACTATGTGTAAGATTTCTTTGTTCCTATCAATTTTTCTTTAATTAATTTCAAAGGCCCTCTCACGTCATGCCCGAATATTAACTCGAAGGCAGTGAATTGATCAGATCCGTTTGACGTATCTCTAACATCAAACAATATGAATGGGATACATTGAGCCCAATTATTCGAGTAATGCTGACAGCGTGCTCTCAATATGGTCGTGTATTACTATAATTTATTATTAATGTTATTATTGTTATTATTATAAGAGAAATTTTCTGAAACTACCTGTCACCATCATGGTCACGGACAGCACGTTATGCATCTCTACCACGCTGTGCTTGAAGAGAACTCGCATCACATGCATATCATTTACCTTCAACATGCGCCCGCCACACTTTGTTTTTATGTGTTCACAGCTCGCAGACACCAGAACTTGAACGAGTACTTGTCACCCGGAGGCAATGTTCTTGATGTGGGTCGAATTTATTTGTAAGACATAAAAGATGAACACATTTTACAATTCCAAGGACATTAGTAAATTATCAACATTTTTCACCCTTTCCCAGCATCTTACTTGTAGAAATGATTGGACTCTAAATTTCGGAATTCGAATCCACTCTCCGCCCTGTCGGATTCGAATCCCTCCCCTCATGACATGACGTGTGTGGCTGTATGAACAGCCCATGGAGAAATACCAGTAAGCCGGCATACCCCTTCGACACTACTGCGATAAGGAAAAGATTCACATGACTTGTCCTATCGTTTCCTCTCATAACTGTGCATGTCTCAATCAGAATCTCCACTAACCAGCTTTTTCCAGTTGAAGGAAAATATGGACCCTTCATTCACTGTGGTTAAGATTCCATCATTTTTCTCCCGAAATAAGAACATATGAATATAAAAAACACAGGAGCATTCACTGGCTAGCTGGGTCCTTAAGACTTCCTGCCATTCCATGAGATGATGGCTGACATTTTCGTGGACTTAGCTCTAATTACCAGCCCACTTGCCAAAAAGATGAACCTCTTTACTCTTCAATTGTTATTACTTTACAAACATTCAACGAGGTCGACTCAACACCTTCACTATTCAAGGAATTCCATGGTTTCACACCACTTTGTGAAAACAAGTTCCACCTCAATTCAGTCCTAAATCAATTGTCCATTTTATTGAGAATATATACCATAGTGCTAGTTCAATTCATTAATGGAAAAGAAAGCCCCTGCGACACTCTAAACTACTCTCTTCATAGATTAATGTTGCTATAAGATTCCACCTCATTCTTCTAAATTCCGATTTTTATAGTCCCAGTCTATTCGATACCTCCTCATAAGTACTCATGGAATGAAGGGAAATCCAGCTGGCTGGATGTAGAATTGGCAAGCCCATAAATGACAGAGGGAGATTCTGGAGGGAACGCATTCATCCTGGAGTTGAGTGACTAGTGGGATTCCGCAGAGATCATTGATCTTCGTGATTCTGATGATGACTTGGATGAGTAAGAGGAAGGGTAAGTGAGTAAATTTGCAGCTTACACGAAGGTTGGTGAAGTTGTGGGCAGTGTGGAGGGCTGTTGTAGGTTGAAACGCAACATTGGCAGGATGCAGAACCGGGCTGATAAATGACAAATGGAGTTCATTCTGCAACAGTGTAAAGTGATTCAGTCTGGCAAGTCGCATTTGAATGCAGAACACAGGAATTCCGAAGGCGGGATCGTTGGCATTGTGGAAGAACAGAGGGATGTGGGATCCATACACTTAATGCTGTCAGTCAAATTGGTAGGTTTGTTGAGAAGGTGTCATTTGCTGCTGTGGTTAATGAAACGCTTGCAAAATCTGGCACATTTAGACTTACAATCGCCAGGACAAGCAGCAACTGTAGAAAGAAATTGAAGTTAAAGTTTCATACACGTCACCCTTCAGTCGACCGGAAATGTAAACTCTGATTTCTCTGTATAGATACTACTGAGCTTTTCCAGCTACTTCTGCATATGTTTCTGATTTACAGCATTCACATTTCATTTGGTTTCCGGTTAGCTTTGCTGCTCAGTAGTTTGTAATGGACGTTTTAATTATTTACAAATTGGAGGTATGGACAGAGTAAATAGAGGAAATAAGTAGAGTTGAAGGTTTGTGCGTACTGGGAAACTGCAGGACTCGAGAGATACATTGAAATTTTCTCCATACCATGTGTGACAATTTTCGACAAACTGTAACTCCCTACAGTCTTTTACCATTCGATAGGCTACTTTATTGCCACACACTTCAATTGAAACTAGAAAATACCAGTTTAATTGATGAAATACTGAATTAATTCGGTTAAGTGTTTACTTCAGTTGCTGCTGGAACTTTGTTCAGTTCACAGTTTAGGTGCTTCAACCGAGGAGTTAGAGCAGGAAATGAAATTCCAGCACAACACAACACAGATAATAGGTGGATATTCCAAAAAATTCAGGATCTTGAGATCACTTAAATGGGCCTGCATGTGAAAACATTGAACAATTGAGAAAGAGATGAGTCCAGGTTAGAAAGAGGTGGAAGGATTAAATACAATCGTGACCTGAGAGCGATTAATATCGACGTTTACATCACAAATACAGAGGAGCTTCACCACTTGTCCATTTTGTGTTTTGGTTAATGAATCTGTTTGAACACGCTTGCAAAATCGGGTGCATTTAGATCCACAATTTAATGATCTACCTTGTTCGGCTTTCTAAATGAACAGGAGCGTTTATCACGCTTGTCACTGCCTTTCCAGACGTTTACCTGGTCACAATCGAACCAATACTTAACAAATCCTTTCGACACCCACATTATGACTCTCGAGCAGAATGCACAAGCTCCACGATGGCAGCCAGCACGAAAATATCTGAAACAGAACCTTAAAGGTAACACCATCCAGATTACCACGTGAGCTGCCAAGAGAGAATTAAGATTAAAACGACATGGAAATGTAGCAACATCTCTACCGCAATATGGATAAAAGGGATTACTACCAAATTTTAACGATTGTTTCTAATTATCAGAAAGCTGTTGTTACGCTTTCTTCCACATACTTTTGCATGATGCAAAGCAGATGAGGGTATCCTAATAACCAAAAAAGGATTGAAAGATATAACATATCAAAAGACTGCAACATTTTTCGAAACCCACTGCCTGTGGGAAGTTACTTGCCACGATCTAACCTCACTGACATCTTTGATTAGATTCCCTGCAGTATGGAAACAGGCACTTTCACCCAACAAGTCCACACCGACCCTCCAAGGAAAGGCTCAAACACATTCCCGTACCGATATTTACCCCTGACGCATACATCTAACGCTTTGGGCAATTTAGCATGGCCAAATCGCCTGACCTGCACATCTATGGATTGTTGGAGGAAACCGGAGCATACCCACGGGTTCGGGGTGTTGGCGGGGTGGGTGGGGGGGTGGGGGTGGAGGTGGGGTGTCGGCGGAATGTGCAAACTCCAGATAGATGATCAACCGAGGTGTTAATTGAATCCGGGTTACTGGTGCTGTGAAGCAGCAGTGGTTACCACCGATCCAACATGCCACCATCATTTGCTCATTCATTTGGAAATCCTCTGCATTTCTGAACATGTAAAACTCGATTTGCACAAACGTGAAGCTAATGCAATGATTAATTATCTAAACTGGAATACAGTAAACAATCGAACGGTCGAGAAATTCAACGGATTTGACTGTGTCTGTGGAGAGATATTAGATGTCAAATCCACGAAATCTTCTCAGCACCATTCTGATTTGGGAAGTTGAACTCAATGAGACTGATGGAGAAACATCTTGGATGAAGGCCATTGCTTAAAAAGAACATTTGGTTCAATAATGTCCTATAGTGAATGTAACTACCACACTCACTTTGTCTCCAGATTCAAAGCAACGTTATGAACTCTGAACTTCCCTATGGGGCAATTTGGACAACAAGTGATGATTGCGCTAATGACACTTGCATCCTTTATATTTTTGTGGGATAATGAGATTGTCTGAAATGCTTCAGAAAGAATAGTAGTAGACTTTCGTCGTTGCAACTGAGTAAATGATTCTCTCAATCTTTCCAAACCTCATGCATCAAATCCTGGTAAAATTCACTCCTTCTGCTGCAGAACTTAACAATCCATAATTGTTTGAAAGTTAGAGTTGGGTCCGAACTTGCTGGTGTGCATATATCTTCAAGACTGATCTTTTGTTAATTCGTGCAACAGTTATAATTTCGTCACTAAGGTGAGGAGAAACTTTCAGGGTTTTCTCTTCGAAAAGTCTTCAGAAATTTCAAGAGGTCTGTCAGGCTTGCACAGAGACTTACCTCCCTCCTTGCATGCAGAGGCAATCGTAAACACACAAACACACACACACACACACACACACACATACACACACACATACATACATACACACAAGCTTATAGATCTGTCTCTGTCTGTTCAGTGGAATTGGAATTTCGTGGATTTTCCCCAGTGACTCTTGGCATTCTGGCTCTATCTCAACAATCCTTCACACTTGTAGTCAATGCAAATGTCCTTAACACAGGTTTTATTGTAGAATGCATTTCCTGAAAACGGGAAGATTAACTACTGAGTGTTCACTGTCCATACTCGCCATATACATTTTTTTTCCACCGAGAATCCGTTCTCAGTGTTCCTGGCAGAAAACGTAATGTGACTGATAATCATATCATCGAATTTTCAATTTTGCATGTCACTTTTTATTTATGACTTGACAGACTTTGAAAGCATATTGTAAAACACTTCTTTCTGTTTCTCAACAAATGCAAATGTTCAGTTTGAATATGTTTAAGAAAAATAATCGTTCTCAAAACAGTATTTAATTATCTCAGTGGTTTCTACAAGAACTAGAGAGTTCCTCTTGCCTTTTCTGTTTGACTGACCAGATAATTAATATGAATATTATTTTATCAGGTTTAATAGCGATGTTTTCTTGGGATTCATTGAATTTACACCAAGCAAATGTTTTAATAATACTGTGGAAAACATTAATTTACAGCATTATTATATCATGTGTTTCACTACTGATGCAGAGAAAATACAATAAATATCCTTTTCCACCCTGATCAAAGGTCATTGTAATCGAAATGTTTACTGTTTCGCCTCTTCACAGATTCTGCCAGACATGCCGAGTTTCTCGATCATATTATATTTTTATCGTGTTCTTAAAACTTGTGTTGTACTAATCAAGATTGATAATAGATAATAGTTTTAATGAGCTTGACGGTTTAATTGTAGAAATGTCCAAGACAGAAGAAGTGAAGTGTAACATTAATGGACTGCAAGTGGACTGCATCGTCTACACAACATCAGTCATGCGAACAGATTCGTGTCAACTTTCTCGTTGATGAGCTCTCTCTCACAATGTGCCCACTCCCGACAATATTCTGCAGTAAAGTACGACGACATTGTCAAGATATCTGGTCATACCGTACCTTTGCTTTGTACTAATGTAACTCGGTTGACTGTATTTTCAAATTTATGTTTTCAATCTCAATGGTTGCAATGAAACGCTTAGTTTTCCAAGTTGAAGTTGAAGTCCATAAACATCAGATTATCTTTTAGATTAGATTAGATTACTTACAGTGTGGAAACAGGCCCTTCGGCCCAACAAGTCCACACCGACCCGCCGAAGCGCAACCCACCCATACCCCTACATATACCCCTTACCTAACACTACGGGCAATTTAGCATGGCCAATTCACCTGACCCGCACATCTTTGGACTGTGGGAGGAAACCGGAGCACCCGGAGGAAACCCACGCAGACACGGGGAGAACGTGCAAACTCCACACAGTCAGTCGCCTGAGGTGGGAATTGAACCCAGGTCCCTGGCGCTGTGAGGCAGCAGTGCTAACCACTGTGCCACCGTGCCGTCGATCTTTGATTGAAGGGTGCGCTTTTTCAATACAGTAGGTTTCGTTTACTCGACTAAAACTTTGGAAAATACCGACATAAGGAAGTCTGAGGGACATCCAAGTGACATGAATACAGAAACCAATTATGTTTCGTTTTTACAGAAAAACACAGAATGATTTATTTTGGAAAGAGACGTGAAATGAAACGTTCCTTGAGCACAGCCATTTGTTGGAATAAAATCATTTTACAGTCTTCTGACAAAACCGTCTCTGAAATAATATACACGAAAATCTTGCCATATTTTTCAGCTCTGCTCTAAATTTGTTCTGTGTCGCTGCATAAATACAAGGGTTTAGAAAACAATTAAAATACGTCAAGATATCTGCCATTTCCATGGCGATAAAATCAGGGTTTGTGAACTTACCACGGTAATAAACGCTATTTGTCAGTTTGGTAACACACAACCCGACAGCAAGCGTCAACCAGAGCAAAATAAAGCTTACTGTTATCGAGAATAATAAAATTATGGACTTTCTGCGGTTTTCCATTTCTGAATCATATTGATTCCCACACTTGGAACTCCGGAGAGCAAAGCGGGTTCTATTTGCCTCTACAATACGTTTGATAATTATTGAATTGCACAAGACAATCAGAGTAAAGGGGATCCAAACCACAGTGGCACTGTAAAACCAGACAAACCCAATCCCTGCTGAAGACGAAAAAAAAGATTCCCTTGACTTGCAGCCCCATGGCAAATCGTTAATAATTTGCTCAGGTTCATAGGCAAACAAAACTGGTATTTCCTTCAACACGATCACAACTGTCATAGTCATTATGAGAGTGATTGCCGTTCTTTTGTTACAATACTTTGCTTGAAACGTCCGGCAGCAAATAACTACAAATCGGTCAAATGTGAAGGAGACAACGCACCAAACAGATAACATGGGAGTGACAGCAGTCAGGTATATAATGACTCTACAAAGAGAAGTTTGGGACAGGAACGAAAAAGGAAAGTGATAACAGAAGATATGGTATAATATTACATTGTTGATGAGGACCAGTAGATCTGTCGTTGCCATAGCGAACATATAAACAGTGACACAGTTGGAAAGGCCACATTTTCCTTGTGAAAGAATCCGAATTGTGGCCAAGTTCCCTATAAGACAGGAATAAAAACTGAATAAAATTTCAATTCTAGATTGAAATGACATACGATTATGTGAGTCAATGCATCTGATTAACAGCATTCTTAGAGTATTGAATTCACTGGCATTGAGATCAGTTGTATGGGATAACAAAGCATGTTAAAAATGTTTCAGGAAAATTATGCTCACATCAGCAAGATGAAGTGAATGCTGAGATCTGAAGCAAGATTGATCAGTAGTCTTTCAGTTAATACCATGAATCTTTACAACAAAATAAAATGGTGACTCGACTTAATTAACTGAATTAACAAGATGGGAGAAGGTAGGGATCAATACACAGAAATTGTATCGGCCCACGAGGTTCTCTCGTGGTGTCATGGCCGTTTCCCTGTCCCTGAACAGAGAAACCCTGGATGAGATCGGACCTGTTGCGGTGGTGTGTGAAGCATCTCTTTACAGATTAATGAGGAAATGTCAGTTAAAAATGAATCGACTTACCGGGAACAGCAACAGATGCAAGCAACGGGTAGTAAATCTCTTTCACCAGCAGAATTGCAGGCTTCCCCATTTTGTTCAGCCGTAATTGATTTCTGTCAGAGGTAAAATATTCTGACGTGTAATTGCCAGTCCAAAGAAACGGCATTTATATTTATGCATGTATCAAAACTTCAGGGAGTTAATTAGTCACAATACTCACCTTAGTTGCAGTTATTTAATAAATGTAATTAGGAAAGCGTGCTTATGTTAAGCCGAAATAGTACATTGATCGGAACACGAAATGCAAATGTGAAAATTCGAGTATAGACCTACTAAAGTGAAAACGGAAGTTTTTCTTGTGCGAATTAATGTATCAAAATTTTTGGCTAACATGTGTGACCTCAAATCCTTAGTTTAGATCACGACATCACTGATACCTGCTTCATCTCAATGTCTTCTGCAATATCTGTGGTTTTCCATTTAATTGGTCTTGAAAACCTCAAAGTGTGCTCAACGTTTTAAATCTTTCATGCATCTGCATTCACTGGTGCAAGCTGCTCTGTGAGTTCCTTGAATAATGAGCTTTGGGCAGCTGTTCTTTGAGTTATATCGACTTCCCCTGTGCGTCAGCATCACTTTGTTTAATCTATGTTGTCCACCACAATCGACTAGTAACTGAAATGTGTGGTGACTTGACGCTAAGAATCGATCAGGGCCTAAAAGATTGAAATCATTCTATTCTAATATTTTGATGCACATTTACAGATTCACTTTCTGATGAAGGACTTATGCCCGAACCATTGGTTCTCCTACGCCTCGAATGCTGCTCTGCTTTTCCAGCACCACAATTTCGATGTTGATCTCCAGCATCTACAGTCCTCACTTTCTCCAAAAATCACTTTCACCCAATGTCAGATATCGCTTTGCTTGATCAATGTAGTTTTGAGGCTCTACTTTGTGGTTGTTTTTAAATGCGTCGAATTAGCAGTTATGCTAGGTTGCTTTACAATGCTACAACCCTTTCCGACTTTACTCATGCTTCTGCTTTAGGAATTTGAGTCTCCGTCCCTGTAGGGCTTTGAATTCTATAGAATACCCACGATTGAATTTGGAGAATATTTCACAAGGCCAGCCGACACTAAATTTGAGTTTAGTTCACCGTCGATTTGCTTGCCTAAAATGTTAGGGACAACCACATCGATAGTCGTGCAATTCCAATCAGAGCCACACAATGCTGATAGGTTTTCAGCTGTTGTAATCATTTTTGAAAGTTTTAAGTTTTTCCAGCATTAAATATCATCCACCTCATCTTTCAGGACATTTGGCTCCTAACCTATTTGTTTTCTACCTGTTTTACTCCTCTTGATTTTATCGGCAATCACGTTTCTTTCTCCATCATGTCCTTTATTGCAGAAGACAACGTCTTCTGATCACTGCTAAGAAATACAAAAATGAAATATTTCTGAGCTAATGCACAACATTTCATTCTTCATTAAAAAAAACCTGTTGTGGCAGCATTTATTCATAAACACTGTTGATGCAACTGCCTGCTGATTTGACATTCTTCCCACACAGTTGTGTTTGCATCCCTTCTCCAATTGCCTGACCAATTCACTGAAAACATTCGGATTGCAACATGCGCTTCCTTCAGAATTGCAATACAAATTAATTATGTTCATTGTTATAATCTTTCTAACCACATTCTTCGATAAACCCTGATGTACACACTGTCCTCTCTGCCGTTTTCCTTGGACCAGTACGTTCTCTTCATCCCACATACCGCTTTACTCATTTTCCCAACGCTCCATCCTCCTGGAACCTCCCCTCACCCTTTACACACATCTGATCTGTTCATTCAGACCTGCCGAATTTGTGTTGGTCGTCTGAGATTCTCTGCCACTCCCCCCATACCAATTCAAATCTGTATGCCTCTGAACTTTCTGTTTTCCGTGCTCTCAGATCCAGCTACAATCGAACATCAGTCCATTTCGTCCACAACCATCCCTAAACTTATTTCAGTTGGTGGTACCTCCTCCACTGCCTCGAAACATGTAGTCTCCCAAACCTTCACAGTTGACTTCTTGCCATTTGAAAAATTATAAGCAAGATTTCCCTGTCATGTCTGTTCTTTCGGACGACTCCTGCACCTTCAATCATTTCTTTCAAGATTAGCTGCAATGTGCGAGCGTGACATATTCCTTTTCACTTTTTCTGATGCAGTAAACCAGAGATGGTCCATTGCTTCATTTGAACTTCATTAATTGAAGACATTTACTTGGACACTGGACATTTTGAGGTGTTTAAGAAATACTGGATTTGCAAGGACACTCTCCTCGCAGCACACAATAAAGAATAAATAGATTTTATGTTCTGCTACAACCAATTCCAGCTAGATGAAGTAACTCATTTGTTTTTGTTCTTTTCTCTACGTTATCATTATGCCTTTATCTCAATCGTATTTTCTCAACATTCAATACCAGTCCTGACATGGTCCTGTGTTTAACTGGCATTCCTTCACATGTAATAGATATGTTTTTCTTGTTCAGTGGCCGCGCAGGCATGTCCTCCTCTCACTTGATCATTTAGAACATCGGTAACAACCATAAAGTGCGCACGCTGATGCGCTGATCCTTTGAATAATTGACATTTTATGAATAATCCGCATTTCCCCTGTTTCCTGTTCTGGGATCGTTGTAGTTATGGTTTAATTGTTGTTAACACTTTTCATAAGCTCTAATAAGTTAGTGAGAGTTCTAAGGCCAATGTCCTGGTCAATAACACAAATTTCATAATTAATCAAAATGCTAAATGTCATTTTCTTTTTCCTTCACACCTTTAAATATCCATTGCGTTTCAATTCAAATCACACTGAAATTTACCTTGATGGATGTATGATTGCGCCTTTATTTTCTGAAGACTAGTTCCTATAATTTTGTTCAGGTAAAGTAGAATTAACCAGCTGGTAGTTTCAAGCTTTCTCTGTCATTTCTAATGGTTACACTAACATAACAATTTCTTTGTTCCTTTCTATGTTGTATAGAATTGTTCCTGTTCGTTGCTATCTGCAGTTGCTTGACGTGCGGTGATCTCTTCATTTTTTTTCTCTTTCACGGGTGTTCCATGCCTTATTCTCCCCGCTCTCTGAATCGATTTCACAAAGTGTTCCAGGCTTTTCTTCTTTTCCACATACGCATTTTATAAAACATTGCGATGTTTTTTGTTGAAGCTGATATTTCTCAGATCGTATTGGTTCTTCATTTATTTTCTGCATTTTAGTATAATTCTTGCATGATAAGCCAGACTCCCTCAAAGCATTAGAAGAAAGGGCCCAAAATTGTCGAAACTGCTGTTTGTTTTACGTAGGTGCAATGTAAATGTTACAGGAGTGAATGCTGCTGGCCATAGTTTTTCGTTTTAAACAAAACAGAATTTTATTACAAGATTACTGAATAGAACAGAAACAAGAGAGAAGAAAATGACGTAACCGATCCGAAAACTCAACACATCACCCCAACTTAATGATTCTGTTCCAGACCGTGATGCAAAGGGAGAGCTCTGTGCTCAACAGCCAAAAGGAAGAAGTTGGTTCGGTACTGACATCTCCCTTTTATTTCCTGGGGCTTAACAAATAGATCAGGCAGCATCCAAGGAGCAGGAGAATCGACGTTTCGGGCATGAGCCCTTCTTCAGGAACAGCTCATGCCCTTAATATCGATTCTCCAGGTCCTTGCATGCTGCCTGATCTGCTGCGCTTTTCCAGCAACACATTTTCAGTTCTGATCTCCAGCATCTGCAGTCCTCACTTTTTCCCTTAATAAATCCTTCCACATCAGACTGCATGACACGACGACCATAGACAGAGAGATTACCCAGTCGCTTCTGCCATCAATTACAGAGAAATAAGACAACAGTATGTGGGAGAAGGTGGATCAGTCGTTAGCTCTGGATGAGCCGACCAAGGCCCTCCAATCATTTGTAAAGAATAAAACTCCTGAATGGAATGATTACTCGCAGGTTTATGTTCTGCTCTGTTGGACTTGATTGGGCAGGATCTGCTGGACACAATGCTTTTGGCAGTTACAACGAGTGAATAGATGATGAAAGGTATCGTCACCCTCATCTACAAGGGGAAGGGGGAGAGGGAATTAGAATTTGGCTGTCAACATTATTGTGAGACAAAACAGTCCTGCTTAAGGTTATTGCCAACCGCATTAGCTGTGCTCAGGGATTGGTGGTTTGTCTCAAACCAACAGTGCTGTTTCAAACAGGACATTTTTTTATGTCTTTTGCTCCTCAGAGATATGATTGCCTGCATGGAGTAGAGAGAGCGTGAATGATTGCCTTGTCAGCCTGGACCATGAGAAGGTTTTTTAACAGAATATTGCTCATGCATGTGAGGGATGTGCTGTCCAAAATGGCTTTGGGGAGGGATTCTGTAATTGGATCCGACATCTCTCCACCAACATTGTCAAATGGTAACTGAACAGATAGATTACTCATTCACTGACTATCAGGACAGTTTACCTGAAGGTGCAGGGAAAATGATCTGGAAGGGATGGGGCCTGCACAAAATATTGGCAGCAGTCTATCGCCAAAGTGAAGGAGAAACTGGTCTTCATATGTTTGCAATATTGGCAGGATTGGACTGCTGCCCCATCTCATTTTTTAAATATTTCTTTTTTTCTCAAACTGTTAAGATTAACTTACTCAAAGATGAACGAATGAAAGCGGAGATCGTCACGTGGCCAGTCCCACAGGTGATAAACATGCCAAGCTAGTGCTGTGACGTAATAGCTCGCCCGTCAGAGGTCAGGCCGCAAGTCCCCATGGCAGTCCCGGAGGTGGAGAATTTCGTCAGGCCGACGTAGGGATATGTGTATGCATGTGAGAGAATGTGCGTATGTGTGGTTTTAAGCTTGTCAAGTTTGTGTGTGAGTGTGATGGTCTATTAGCCTGTGTGCGGGTGTGTGCATGGGAGTGTGTGAGGTATGTATGTGTGCACAGTATAGAGAAAATTTGTGAATCAGTACGGGTCTGTTTTATTGTGTGAGTATGTCATAGTTGATGAGTCTGTATTTGTGTGGGCGCATGCTTGTGTGTGCGCGAAGAAGTGTATAGTGCAGAGGGGTCACCTGCAATGTAACATGAATGCAAGGTCCCGGTTGAGGCCTTCGCAATGGTACCAAACCTGGCAATCATCCTCTGCTCAGCCACTTTGCTGCTTTTCCCGAAATCCACTTTGGAGGATGTTCAGCTGAACGTCTGATGCCAAACATTCAGGATATGCTGAAGTGTTCCCCGACTGCGATAGAACACCTTTGCCTGGTGATTGTGATGCGGTATCCACTCATCCATTGTCATGGAGTCTTTTGTAGAAAATCTGAAATAGTCTGGGATTGTTTATTCACTAACCAAAGATACGAAATCCATTGTAAAAGAATGTTGGTTCCCCATTTTTATGAAGCCTTCTCATGCAGCTGTCACTGAACTGTATCTACAATTGTGAAATACACTTTCAAATATTATCACGGTGCATTGTATCGGATGGGCCTCTACTGGACAGGCCGAAGAGCTAAAGGTAAATGATGATGTTCAAAGCTGCATTGAAAGCAGTGTTTCTAAGATGAGTAAAGGGTGAAACGTTTTACTGAGACTCAACAAGCTGCATAATTTTCAACGACTGCTGACAAATTGTTGTTTTTCTGGCTGAGGTCGGTACCAACAACTTGCTTTTGATCCATAGCTGTTTCTGTACTGTCTGTTTTGAAACTCTTTGACAGAGCGAGCATTTTCCCAAAAGAGGGACTTCAACTTGTTCCAGAATCGCTCATGGAACCCAGAAGAAAGCTAAGTCTTCAGATCAGCCGTGGAATGAAGTGACTTCCTACGGGCAGTATGGCATGTGACTTGGTCCTTTTCATCCTCTCTTTTCCATTTGTTATTCTTATTTTTCGTGTTATTATTAATTAATATTTGAGCAAATCGCTTTTGCTCAAATTTCTCTCAATTATAATTAACTGAGAATGGAAAAAAATTGTTTGTATATAAATTGTGATTCGAGACATAGATTTAGTCATGAATGTTGATTATTTCCTTGGGCCCTGCAAACAGAATAAGAGACTGGAAATCTTTGACAGAAATTGAGGGAGAACTGAGGCAGAAATTAATGGAGCCAATGCAAAAAGAATCAAACCATGTGGCTTTGGTTGAGGCTAATTAAGCTTCAACCACCATTTACACCTTGTTAGGCTCCATCTATTTGACATTAAGAAATCTCAATCATCTGTTTTATTATCTCTATGTTGGTATTGATTGTTTCCTGAAGTACTGTCGTGCCACTCAATTAATCTCCGTGTTTTCCTCCCGGAAGATTATTCAGTGCGAGAATGCGCTGGTAATGAATCGATGCATCTGCTTAGATTAGAGTAGCATGATGATCCACACTGAATACGATTCAAAAATGACAAAACTCGAGCAAGCACACAATAATGGGATAGAACCAATCATCTCACACACACACAATAAATCTGAACGACAGTTCCCATCAGTAGAAAAGCCACTACTCTTCAGTAAATCAGTCCATTTTTGTCAACACTGATATTGATAATAGTTAAGTAATACCTGACCTCAGGGAGATTACTCGCCATGTTGTTGGGTATACAGGACGAAACGTTACACTGAGTGCAACAACATCATATTTAAAAATCTCGAAAATTGGAGGTTGAATCAATTGAATCGGAGAGGCATTACTTTACCAAAAAAAACGATTAAGAATGAATTCGGTAAAAGTAATAATATTATGGTATTCCAAAAATCATATCCAACAATCTCTATATGATCTTACTGTAAATATCAGAAGCAAATACATTGAGAAAACTGAAAACTTTGTATCTGAAAATCACTTATCGTAAGGATGGTTTTTTAAAAATAATTCTAATAATTGGTACAAAATTATGAAATTTCACTCTGAATGGGTTGTGTTGTTTTGCTCTGCGGAAGGTTCTTGTAGTTTGTAACATGTGGGTGGCACGGTGGCACAGTGGTTAGCACTGCTGCCTCACAGCGCCTGAGACCCGGGTTCAATTCCCGACTCAGGCGACTGATTGTGTGGAATTTGCACGTTCTCCCCGTGTCTGCGTGGGTTTCCTCCGAGTGCTCCGGTTTCCTCCCACAGTCCAAAGATGTGCGGGTCAGGTGAATTGGCCATGCTAAATTGCCCGTAGTGTTAGGTAAGGGGTAAATGTAGGGGTATGGCTGGGTTGCGCTTCGGCGGGTCGGTGTGGACTTGTTGGGCCGAAGGGCCTGTTTCTACACTGTAAGTAATCTAATATGGACCAATGAGAAGAACATATATTGCTTGTGATGTATGAACCCTACATTGTATTGCAATGTCTGTCAAACTTCTAATAAAGTAATAGAGTCACACAGCTTGAGACAGACCCTTTGGTCCAACTAGTCACGACGAACACGGTCCCAAATTAAATTCGTTCCACTTGCCTGAGTTTGGTCCCTGTCTGTCTAAAGGTTTCATTTGGATAAAATGATTCAAATGTCTTTTCAATGTTGTGTCTGCATCCTGCACTTGCGCTGCTATTTCATTTCACACAAGAATCACCCTCTGTGTAAAAAAATGTTCTCTTGACATTCTCCAATGGAATAAACCATTTCCTCAATTATCTTCCTAATTTGTTATGGAAGCGACTCCCAGAATTGACAGAGATATCAATATAATTCGATTGCTAAAAGAAATATTTTCGATGTACATGTGCATTTTTTGAAGTTTACTGTTTCTGTAAACTGATTGTATCATTCCAAGCAGTTGTCACTGAACTTGCACAGTGGTGGAAGAATAGCGATCATTGCACCCATACTCACACGTGGTTGTGAAAGTCCTTTATCACTGTCACAGGCAGCGTTGACATCCAGAAAGAAGACCTAGTCCATGTGAATTTCCTTGTACAGAACAGTTTCTTTCTTTACTTCAATTCTATTCTAAAGTGCCCCTCTTCGGTTTGGCATTTCGGAGTTATACATTTGATTAGAAATGACAGTGATATCGCTCTATCATGGTCAAATCTTGATGTGTCAGAAGCAAGGCACTGACGAGTGGGAAATACAGAGACAAGACGTGACATGTATCGTGTGAGGGCCCTGGAACGATTCGGAACAGCACCCTACGGCCCAGAGGAAAATCACCACAAAGAGTCTCTGTTGGCAAAGCCGAGCCTAGTTCAACAGCAACCTTTTGCTCCTAAATTGAATGTTGCTGCGTGTGCAGAAGAGTCACTCTCACATTGAAGTTTTCTTTCTTACCTTGTTCTGGTTCTTTTACACCTTGATTTTCTGGTGGCCCTTTACTTCAGAAATGATTGACTGCTGAGCTACCTGACAGAAAACTCTTCTGTTTGAATAGTCCAATCACCTGACAGCAGAAAACACATCATCGTCTCGACATAAGTTTATACCAAAATATCATACGATGTAGGATGAGAAGATGACCATTCAGCCCCTAACTATGCTTCATTAATAAATGAAATCGTGATTATGTAATAACCTTCAGTTTCATTTTCGTTCTTTTTCCAACATAAACTTTGAATTCAAGTCTGATTTTATTAACAAGAAATATGTGCGCCTCGGTCTTGAATGCACATAAAAGCTACGCTACAACAGTCAGGCATTCCAGATTCCCATCCTCTGAGGAAAGAAAATCTGACGAAACTGTGACTTAAAGGATTCTAGTTGACTACAGTTCTGCTCCTCCTGCCGGCCCACATTGCCTCATGGATGCTCAGCTTTGATTCTATTGATCCCCGAGAAAGCAACGTTGCTTCACCACGGGCAAGTGGAAGTGTGAACACTCTCTGATGGAGTTGCACGTGGATGTAGATAATGGAGAGTTGAGGCAATAGTTTTGACAGCCAGAAACATGGCCTTTATACACATGGCAATTAGGATAGATGATGAAGTGCCTCATTGAATATCGTGGCTGGAATGTGGGATCTTGTCGTTTAGTAAAAGGAAGAAGTAAAACTTTAGTCCCATCATGACCAAAATTTCTTATGCAATTGTCAGTGCTTATGATATCTGGAGATATACTGAAATTATCAGCAGAACTCACAAACTATCGTTTAGGAATTCAGCTGAAGTCCTTTGGACAATTAACTGTAGACAACAGAGAAACTCCTCCATCCAGTCAGCACGTGGGGGTTCGTGTTATTTAAAGACACGTGTTTGCCAGCGTTTCAACTTTCACTCTGTCTTAAATGCACAGTACACATCTTCAACTTTATAACACCACCCCAAGAAAAAAAAATGAATTTCATAAACAAACTGTGGCTTCATTTTCTTCGACTTCTAACCACATTACCACGACATTAATTAAAGATCATATTAACTTCTGCACACACACATCCATATATGATAGCAAATGCGTTATCATGGGTCTAAGGGGTAAAGTTAGCAAAGTTTACACACACACACACGCGTGCACACACATACATACACACACACACACACACACACACACGCACACACACACACACACACACACCTTTGACTACTTTACACCTTAAATCCATGATAGCGCATCTGCTATCAAATTTTTACATCCCTTAACACTGGTGTGTAAACTGGTGTGTAAATATCGTGCAACTTGGCGACTTTAAAAGTGCCGTCACGTATTTGGACGTGACGTCCAGGTCGCTGACAACCCGTTCAGATATTCCTTTTTCGCTAGTTGTGTCAGTGAAGTCTCGACAAAGAATGATCAGCAGAGATGTCGCCAGAAGGTGTAAGAGATACTGCAAGATATCTAACTGCTCCCTTCCAAACAGACATCCCAATCTGATCTTATTCCATTTGCCAGCATGTCGCCCATATCACTTGAAGCCTTCATATTCATACACCTATCAGATGACTTTGAAATATTGCACTTGTATCAGCCGCCACTACTTGCTCTGCCAGCTGATTCCATGCATGATACACTCTCTGTGTGAAAACATTACCGCGTAGCTTACTTTAATATTTCTCCCTTCTCACCATGTTCTTTAGGGTTGAACTCTCCCAAACTCAGAAAAAGATCTCGTCAATCCACCGAATTTCCACCCGCATCCTGGACCAATATTTTATAAATCTTTACAAGGTAAACAATAAGTACAGGAACTTATCCGTGCATGTATACAGAGAAACATGGAACCTTGCAAAGATTAACATCTTGAAACATACAACATGTGTTGTCTAAATTAATATTGTGTAGATTAAGAGTATAGATTCAAACACGTACAGACACGAAGGGAAATGCATACCGTCATGATAAAATATTCATGCCCAAACAGACAGAGTAACGATTCAAATGCATTCCAGGTCCTTTATTATAAACGGGAGGTTGTCAAATTTGGTTGTGAACTGAGCAAGGCAAATACTTTTTAAGTGGCTGTAAATGTGGAAACGGGAATATTCAATGAGAGCTGACTGAGTGAGTTCGATGGAGAAGAAAACTCTGTCCTTGCCACACAGATGCCCCATAACCCTGAAGAAACACTGTTGAGGTGGCAGAATGGAAGGACAAACCAGTGGGACTGTACGAAATTCAGATTAGAATGTGTTGGAGGGATTCGATTGCCACCACGAACTGAGAGCCAGTATCACCGATCACTGCATCACAAAAAACAGAGGAGTTTCACCACTTGTCCTTTTCTGCTGTGTTTAATGAAATGCTTGCAAAATTTGTCGCATTTAGACTTAGAGGAAGCAGGGCAGGCAGCATGTGCAGAAAGAAATTGAAATTAAAGTTTCAGTCAGGTGACCCTTCAGTTCGATCGGAAAATGTAAACTCTGATTTCTCTGCATGGATACTGCTGAGCTTTTCCAGCTACTTCTGTAATTGTTTCTGATTTACTGCATTCATATTTCATTTGTTTTCCGGTTAGCTTTGCCGCTCAGTAGTTTTCAATGGACGTTTTAATTATTTAAAAATTGGAGGTTTACACAGAGTAAATGGAGGAAATAAGGAGAGGTGAAGGTTTGTGCGTAATGAGAAACTGCAGGACTCGAGACATCCATTGAACATTCGATACGCTACTTTATTGCCACAAATTTCAATTGAAAATAAAAAATTACCATTTTAATTGATTAAATACTGAATTAATTCGGTTAAGTGTTTACTTCAGTTGCTGCTGGAACTTTGTTCAGTTCACAGCATAATTCACAGTTTAGGTGCTTTAACCGAGGAGTTAGAGCAGGAAGTGAAATTCCAGCACAACCCAACGCAGATAATAGGTGGATATTCCAAAAAATTTAGGATCTTGGGATCACTTAAATGGGCCTGCATATGAAAACATTGAACAGTTGAGAAAGAGATGAGTCCAGGTTAGAATGTAATGGAGGTATTAAATGCAAAAGTGACCTGAGAGTGATTAATAGCGACGTTTATATCACAAAAACAGAGGAGGTTCACGACTTTCCATTTTGTATTTTGATTAATGAATCTGTTTGAACACGCTTGCAAAATCGGGCGCATTTAGATCCACAATTTAATGCTCTACCTTGTGCTGCTCTCGAAGTGAGCACGAGCATTTATCACGTTTGTCACTGCCTTTCCAGACGTTTACCTGGTCACAATCGAACCAATACTCAACAAATCCTTTCAACACCCGCATTATGACTCTCGAGCATAATGCACAAGCTCCACGGTGGCAGCCAGCACGAAAATATCTGAAACAGAACTTTAAAGGTAACACCATCCAGATCACCACGTGAGCTGCCAAGAGAGAATTAAGATTAAAACTACATGGAAATGTAGCAACATCTCGACTGCCATATGGATAAACAGGAATGCTACCACATTTAACGTTTGTTTCTAATTATCAGAATGTTCTTGATATGCTTTCTTCCACATAATTTTGCATGAAGCAACGCAGATGAGGGTATCCTTAAACCCAAAAAAGGAATGAAAGATATCACATATCAAAAGACTGCACCATTTTTTCGGAACCCACTGACTGTGGGAATTTACTTGCCTCGGTCGAGCCTCACTGACATCTTTGATTAGATTCCCTGCAGTATAGAAACACGCCCTTTCACCCAACAGGTCCACATCGACCCTCCAAGGAAAGGCAAAAACACATTCCTGTACTAGATATTTACCCCCGACGCATACATCTAACGCTATGGGCAATTTAGCATGGCCAAATCGCCTGACCTGTACGTCTATGGATTGTTGGACGACACCAGAGCATACCCACGGGGTCGGGGGGGGGGGGGGTGCGGTGGGGTGTGGGCGGAATGTGCAAACTCCAGACAGATAATCACCCGAGGTGTTAATTGAACCCGGGTTACTGGTGCTGTGAAGCAGCAGTGGTTACCATCGAGTCACCATGCCACCCTCATTTGCTCATTCAATTGGAAATCCTCTGCACTTCGGAGCAAGTAAAACTCGATTTGCACAAACGTGAAGATAATACAATGATTAATTATCTCAACTGGAATACAGTAAACAATCGAACGGTCGAGAAATTCAACGGATTTGACTGTGTCTGTGAAGAGATATTTAGCTGTCAAATCCACGAAGGCTTCTCAGCACCATTATGATTAGGGAAATTGAACTCAATGAGACTGATGGAGAAACATCTGGAATGAAGGCCATTGCTTAAAAAGAACATTTGGTTCACAAATGTGCTATAGTGAACGCAACTAAGACTCTCACTTTTTCTCCAGATTCAAAGCAACGTTATGAACTCTGAACTTCCCTATGGGGCAATTTGGACAACATGTGATGATTACGCGAATGACACCTCCATCCTTTGAATTTTTGTGGGATAATGAGATTGTCTGAAATGCTTCAGAAAGAATAGTAGTAGACTTTCGTCGTTGCAACTGAGTAAATGATTCTGTCAATCTTTCCAAACCTCATGCATCAAATCCTGGTCAAATTCACTCTTTTTGGGGCAGAACTTAACAATCCATAATCGTTTGTCAGTTCGAGTTGGGGCCAAACTCGCTGGTGTGCATATATCTTCAAGACTGATATTTCGTTAATTCGTGCAATAGTTATTACTTCTTCTCTGAGGTGAGGTGAAATTTTCTCGGTTTTCTCTTCGAAAAGTCTTCAGAAATTTCAGGAGTTCTGTCAGGCTTGCACACAGACTTTACTCCCTCCTTGCAGGCAGAGGCAATCGTAAACACACACACACACACACACACACACACACACACACACACACACACACACACGCACACACACACACACACGCACACACACACACACACGCTTATAGATCTGTCTCTGTCTGTTCAGTGGAATTGGAATCTCATAAATTTTCCCCAGTGACCCTTGGTATTCTGTCTCTTTCTCAACAATCGTTCGCACTTGTAATCGATGCAAATGTCCTGAACACAGGTTTTATAGCAGAATGTATTTGCTGAAATCGGGAAGATTAACTTGTGAGTGTTCTCTGTCCGTACTCGCCATATACATTTTTTTCTACGGAGAACCCGTTCTCAGTGTTCCTGATAGAAAACGCACGGTGACTGATAATCATATCATCAAATTTTCAATTTTGCATCTCATTTTTAATATTTGACTTTACAGACTTAGTAAGCATATAGGAAAGCACTTCTTTCTGCTTCTCACCAAATGTAAATGTTCAGTTTGAACACACTGAAGAAAAATAACCGTTCTCAAAACAGTATTTAATTATCTCCATGGTTTCTGCAAGAACTAGAGAGTTCCTTTTGCGTTTTCTGTTTGCCTGAGCAGATAATTAATATGAATCTTATTTTATCAGGTTAAATGGCAATGTTTTCTTGGGATTCACTGAATTTACATCAAGCAAACGTCTTAATAATACTATGGAAAGCATTAATTTTCTGCATTATTATATCATGTGTTTCACAACTGATGCAGAGAAAACACAGTAAATTTCTTTTTCCACCCTGATCAAAGGTCACTGGATTCGAAATGTTTACTGTTTTGCCTCTTTACAGATTCTGCCGGACATGCCGAGTTTCTCTATCATATTATAGTTTTTTTCGTGTTCTTAAAACTTGTGTTGTACTGATTAAGATTGAGAAGAGATAATAGTTTTAATGAGCTTGATCTTTTAATTGCAGAAATGCCCAAGACAGAAGAAGTGAGGTGTTACATTGATGGACTGCATGTGGACTGCTTCCTCTACACAACAACAGTCATGTGAACAGATTCATGTCAACTTTCTCATTGATGAGCTCTGTCTTACAATGTGCCCACTCTCGACAATATTCTGTCGTAAAATACGACGAAATTTCCAAGATATCTGGACATACTATATCTTTGCTTTGTACTAATGAAACTCAGTTGACGGTATTTTCAAAGTTATGTTTTCAGTCTCAATATCTGCAATGAAACCCTTAGTTTTCCACATTGAAGTTGAAGCCCAGAAACATCAGATTATATTCGATCTTGGATTGAAGGGGCGCTTTTTTAAAAATATAGTAGGTTTCGTTTACTCGGCAAAAACTCATGAAAAAAACCACATGAGGAAGTCTTAGCGACATCCAAGTTACATGAATACAGAAATCAATTATGTTTAATTTTTACAGAAAAACACAGAATGTTTGTGTCGGAAAGAGACATGAAATGAAACGTTCCTTGGCCACAGCCATTTGTTGGAATGAATTCATTTTACAGTCTTCTGACAAAACCGTTTCTGAAATAATATACACGAAAATCTTGCCATATTTTTCAGCTCTGCTCTAAACTTGCTCTGTGTCGCAGCATAAATACATGGGTTTAGAAAACAATTAAAATACTTCAAGATATCTGCCATTTCCATGGCGATAAAATCAGGGTTTGTGAACTTACCACGGTAATAAACGCTATTTGTCAGTTTGGTAATACACAACCCGACAGCAAGCGTCAACCAGAGCACAATAAAACTTCCTGTTATCGAGAATAATAAAATGATGGACTTTCTGCGGTTTTCCATTTCTGGATCACATTGATTCCCACACTTTGAACTCCGGAGAGCAAAGCGGGTTCTATTTGCCTCTACAATGCGTTTGATAATTATTGAATTGCACAAGACAATCAGAGTAAAGGGAATCCAAACCACAGAGGCACTGTAAAACCAGACAAACCCAATCCCTGCTGAAGACGAAAAAAAAGCTTCACTAGACTTGCAGCCCCATGGCAAATCGTTAATAATTTGCATAGGTTCATAAGCAAACAAAACTGGTAAATCCTTCAATACGATCACAACTGTCATAGTTATTATGAGAGTGATTGCCGTTCTTTTGTTACAATACTTTGCTTGAAAGGTTCGGTAGCAAATTACTACAAATCTGTCAAATGTGAAGTAGACAACGCACCAAACAGATAAATCGGGAGTGACAGCAGTCAGATATATAATGATTCTGCAATGAAGAGTATGGGACAGGGACGAAAATGGAAAGTGATAACTGAAGATATGGTATAATATTACATTGTTGACGAGGACCAGTAGATCTGTCGTTGCCATAGCGAACATATAAACAGTGACACAGTTGGAAAGGCCACATTTTCCTTGTGAAAGAATCCAAATTGTGGCCAAGTTCCCTATAAGACAGGAATAAAAACTGAATAAAATTTCAATTCTAACTTCAAATGACATCCGGTTATGTGAGTCAATGCAACTGATTAACGGCATTCGGAAAGTATTGAATTCACTGGCATTGAGATCAGTTTGCAAGGGATAACAAATCATACCAAAAATGTTTCAGGAACATTATGCTCACATCAGCAAGATGAAGTGAATGCAGAGATCTGTAGCAAGATTGATCAGTAGTCTTTCAGTTAATACCATGAATCTTTACAACAAAATAAAATGGTGACTCGACTTAATTAATTGAATTAACAAGGTGGGAGAAGGTAGGGATCAATACACAGAAATACACAGGTTCTCTCGTGGTGTCATGGCCGTTTCCCTGTCCCTGAACAGAGAAACTCTGGATGAGATCGGACCTGTTGCGCTGGCGTGTGAAGCATCTCTTTACAGATTAATGACGAAATGTCAGTTAAAAATGAATCGACTTACCGGGAACAGCAACAGATGCAAGCAACGGGTAGTAAATCTCTTTCACCAGCAGAATTGCAGGCTTCCCCATTTTGTGTAGCCGTAAATGATTTCTGTCAGAGGTAAAATACTCTGACGTGTAATTGCCAGTCCAAAGAAACGGCATTTATATTTATGCATGCATCAAAACTTCAGGGAGTTAATTAGTCACAATACTTGCATTCGTTGCAGTTATTTAATAAACGTAATTAGGAAAGCGTGCTTATGTTAAACCGAAATAGTACATTCATAGGAACACGAAATGCAATTGTGAAAATTCGAGTATAGACCTACTAAAGTGAAAACAGAAGTTTTTCTTATGCGAATTAGTGCATCAAAATTTTTGGCTGACATGTGTGGCCTCAAATCGTTTGTTTAGATCACCATATCTCTGTAACCTGCTTCATGTCAATGCCTTCTGTAATAGCTGTGCTTTTCCATTTAATTGGTCTTGAAAATCTCAAAGTGTGTTCAACGTTTTAAACCTTTCATGCCTCTGCATTCACTGGTGCAAGCTGCTCTGTGAGTTCCTTGAATATATCGACTTCCCCTGTGCGTCAGTATCACTTTGTTTAATCTATGTTGTCCTCCACAATCGACAAGTAACTGAATGCTTGAAATGGAGGGTGACTTGACACTAAGAATCGATCACGGTCTAAAAGATCACAATCATTGTATTCTTGTATTTTGATGCACATTTACAGATTCACTTTCTGATGAAGGGCTTATGCCCGAACCATTGGTTCTCCTACTTCTCGAATACTGCTCTGCTTTTCCAGCACCACACTTTCGACGTTGATCTCCAGCATCTGCAGTCCTCACTTTCTCCAAGAATCACATTTTCACACAATCTCAGACATCGCTTTGCTTGATCAATGTAGTTTTGATGCTTTAATTTGCAGTTGTTCCTAATGCGTCGAATTAGCTGTTATGCTAGCTTGCTTTACAATGCTCCAACACTTTCCGACGTTACTCGTGCTTCTCCTTTATGAATTTGAGTCTCCTTCCCTGTAGGGCTTTGAATTCTATGGAAAATCCACGATTGAGTTGGGAGAATATTTCACAAGGCCGGCCTAAACTAAACCTGACTTTGGTTCACAGCCTATTTGGTTGCCTAAAATGTTAAGGAGAACCACATCGATAGTAATCATTTTTGAATGTGTTAAGTTTTCTAACGTTAAATATCATCCATCTCATCTTTCAGGAAATTCGCTTCCTAACCTATTTGTTCTCAACCTGTTTTATTTCTCTTGATTTTATCGGCAATCACGTTTCTTTCTCCATCATGTCCTTTATTGCTGAAGACAACGTCTTCTGATCACTGCTATGAAATCCAAGAATGACATATTCCTGAGCTAATGCACAACATTTCATTCTTCATTAAAAAAAAACTGTGGTGGTAGCATTTATTCACAAACACTGTTGCTGCAACTGCCTGTTGATTAAACATTCTTCCCAAACCGTTGTGTTTGCATCATTTCTCCAACTGCCTGACTAATTCACTGAAAACATTCGGATTACAACATGCGCTTCCTGCAGAATTGCAATACAAATGAATTATGTTCATTGTTACAATCTTTCACAGCACATTCTTCGATGAATCCTGGTGTACACACTGTCATCTATGCCCTTTTCCTTGGACCAGTACCTTCTCTTCATCCCACATACTGCTTTACTCATTTTCCCAAAGCTCCATCCTCCTGCAACCTCCCCTCACCTTTTACACACATCTGATCTGTTCATTCAGAACTGTCGAACTTGTGTTGGTCGTCTGAGTTTCTTTGCCAATCCCCCCACACTAATTAAAACCTATCTGCCTCTGAACTGACTGATTTCCTTGCTCTCAGATCCAACTCTAAAACTACAATTGAACATCAGTCCATTTTGTCCACAACCTTCCCTAAACTTATTCGAGTTGTTGGTATCTCCTCCACTGCCTCGAAACATGTAGTCTCCCAAACCTTCACAGTCGACTTCTTTGCCTTTTGAAAAATTACAAGCAGGATTTCCCAGGCATATCTGTTCTTTCGGACGACTCCTGCCCCAGAGAACACGTCTGTTTCAAAGTCGAATCGATTTTTTTCTCCCCTTCCCACTTACTTCTATGATACACTGATGCTTTACATCAGTGCCTGTCTCCTTATGGGTCATGTGGAAAATCCTTTGTTCCAGTCCAACCACGGCTGCTGACAAAAAGTCTTTCTCTGGCATCATTGGTGCTGCTTCCCGCTATAGTTTCCAACTGGTAAAGCTTTATCGATTTCACTTTCAACTTTGATCCTGCTCTCATCATCACATGGTCGTTCTGTGACGTCTGTCCACAGTTCCTTGACATCTCTGTTTCCATTTGTCAGGATAGATTGTACAGAAAATCTCTTGCAGACCCCATCACTCCACAGTTACCATGACTGTAAAACGTCACACACTCCTTCTTGTAAAGGCTCTGTATCTTGCTCCCATTTCCTCCGTCTCTGTTGCATCTATTCTAATTGTGCCAACATCGAGAAGAGGCGAATACAATGTGAATCTTCTTCCTCAAGTAAGACATCTTCTGGACGGAAGTTGACAAGACACTGAGCCATGTACAACCCATCGCCAGCACTTGAGGCCTTATCTCTTTCCTTCTCTTCTACAACAACGATAGGATCCTCCTTCTCCTCACCTACAAGCCAAAGATCACTCAAAATAAGAGAATCGGTATTCGCCATTACTGCCACGTTCAACAGGTTGCCACCACCAGAGTCATTTTTGCACCCTCCTCTAGTGTCAGCCTTCTGCAAAGACCAATCCATCCGGGATATCCTGGGCCACTTCTCCTTTCATTTCCTCCTCTTCCAATGCCATCGCAGGTCCCAGAAACACTTTCCCGTGACGCAACGCTTCATATGCGCTTCACTCAGCCTAATCTGCTGCATTCACTGGTCGGAATGTATTCTCCACTTCACTGGAGTAACGAAGTGCAGAGTTGTTGAATTCTTTATGGAAAACCTGCATTCTGTCCGCCAAAAAATGCCCAGAGCTTCCTATTGATGGCCATTTCAATGCCTGATCGTGTTTCCTGGCCAACATCTCTGTCTCAGGCTGGGACAATTCTCGGGCGAGGCTCAACGTAAATTGGAAGAATAGCACCTTATTTTTCACTTGGGACACATACAGGCTTCTGTGATTAACATCTAGTCGAACAATTTTGGGGCTTGAGTACATTTCCACAAGTATTCCCGTGGCCTTGTTATTGCATCGTTTACAACCAATCACTGTCATACTAAAATCACTAATAATCCCCATCAACAACTATTCAATCTACCAGACCGACCTTTAAGCACCCCTTTCCCTGTCCAACTACTTTTCACTATCTTTTTATCGCCAGCATTATATTATTTTTCCTCCTCCTCACCCCATCCTCAGCATAAAACAATCATGTTCTTACTTACTATCAGTTCTGAAGAATGGTTACTGGTGCCGAAACATTAATTGTGCGATATCTCCACAGATGTTGCCAGACAGCTAAGATATCCGCGCAATTTCCATGTTTGTTTCAGTTTTGCAATATCCATAGCTTTTTCAGAGTTCTTTTTCCCCGAATGTACCAGTGCCGTATCTAATTTGCTCCAATTGCTCAGGTATGTTTAATCTCTTCTCATTGCTACGCAAATTTCAGCTTTAAAGAACAAAGTCCGTTTAAAAATATGTTTCAATTGTTTCTTTAAAGATTATCAGCAATGTGCGAGCATGAAATATTCCATTTCACTTCTTCTGATTCATTAAACCAGAGGTGATGCGTAGCTTCATTTGAACTTCATTTACTTAAGACATTCATTTGGACACTGGACATATTGAGGTGGTTAAGAAATACTGGATTGACACAGACACTCTCCTCGCAATACACAATAAAGAATAAATAGATTTCATATTCTACTATAACCAATTCCAGGTCGTTGAAGTAACTCACTTGTTTTTTTTTCATCTCTACATTATCATTATGCCTTTATCTCAATCGTGTTTTCTCAAATCTCAGTACCAATCCTTACACAGTCCTCTGTTCAACTGCCATTCCTCCACAAAAATAGATTTTTTTTATATCGTTCTGTGGCCGCCCAGGCATGTTCTCCTCTCACTTGATCATTTAGAACATCGTTAACAATCATAAAGTGCGCACGCTGATGTGCTGATCCTTTGAATAATTGACTTTTTATCAATAATTCGCGTTTCCCCTGTTTCCAATTCTGGGATCGTTGTAGTTATGTTTTAACTGTTTTTAACACTTTTCATAAGCTGTAAGAAATTATTGAGAGTTTTAAGGCCAATTTCCTGGCCAGTAACACAAATTTCACATGCAATCAATATTCCTTCAACTTCTAATTAAGGAAAAAAATCCACTCGTGTTCGTTCTTTTAGGCACTGATCCAAAATGAACCGCATGCATTTGCATTAGTCTGCATAGTCTCTGTTGCGTGACGGTTTCCATTGTGTTGAAGTGAGGCCAGTGAGTCTAGTAACTATAGGCCAGTGAGTCTGACTTCAGTGGTGGGCAAAGTCTTAGAGAGAATGGTAAGGGATAAGATTTATGAACATCTGGGTAGGAATAACGTGATCAGGGATAGCCAGCATGGTTTTGGGAAGGGCAGGTCGTGCCTCACAAACCTTATTGAGTTCTTTGAGAAGGTGACTAAGGAAGTGGACGAGGGTAAAGCAATAGATGTTGTGTATATGGATTTTAGTAAGGCGTTCGATAAGGTTCCCCATGGTAGGCTAATGCTAAAACTACGGAGGTATGGCATTGAGGATACATTAGAGGTTTGGATTAGGAATTGGCTGGCTGGAAGGAGACAGAGGGTAGTAGTTGATGGATTATGTTCATCTTGGAGCGCAGTTACTAGCGGTGTACCACAAGGATCTGTTTTGGGACCATTGCTTTTTGTTATCTTTATAAATGATCTGGAGGAAGGACTTGAAAGCTGGGTAAGCAAGTTTGCGGATGACACAAAAGTCGGTGGAGTTGTGGATAGTGAGGAAGGAAGTGGTAGGTTACAGCGGGATATAGATGAGTTGCAGAGCTGGGCGGAAATGTGGCAAATGGAATTCAATGTAGCTAAGTGCGAAGTCGTTCACTTTGGTAGGAATAACAAGATGATGGATTACTGGGCTAATGGTAGGCTACTTGGTAGTGTGGATGAGCAGAGGGATCTTGGTGTCCATGTACACAGAACTCTGAAAGTTGCCACCCAGGTAAATAGTGCTGTGAGGAAGGCATATGGTGTACTGGGCTTTATTGGCAGAGGAATTGAGTTCCGGAGTCCTGAGGTCATGTTGCAGTTGTATAAGACTCTGGTGAGGCCTCATCTGGAGTATTGTGTGCAGTTTTGGTCGCCATACTATAGGAAGGATGTGGAAGCTTTAGAACGAGTGCAGAGGAGGTTTACCAGGATGTTGCCTGGAATGGTAGGAAAATCTTATGAGGAAAGGCTGAGGCACTTGGGGCTGTTCTCATTGGAGAAGAGAAGGTTTAGGGGAGATCTGATAGAAGTGTATAAGATGATTAGGGGTTTAGATAGGGTAGATACTAAGAACCTTTTACCGCTAATGGAGTCAGGTGTTACTAGGGGACATAGCTTTAAATTAAGGGGTGGTAGGTATAGGACAGATGTTAGGGGTAGATTCTTCACACAGCGGGTTGTGAGTTCATGGAATGCCCTGCCCGTATCAGTGGTTAACTCTCCTTCTTTATGGTCATTTAAGCGGGCATTGGATAGGCATTTGGAAGTTATTGGGCTAGTATAGGTTAGGTAGGATTCGGTCGGTGCAACATCGAGGGCCGAAGGGCCTGTACTGCGCTGTATCCTTCTATGTTCTATGTTCTATGTTCTATGAAGGACTGTGGAAAATGCGAAATGTCATTTTCTTTTTCCTTCACAGCGTTGAATATCCATTGCCTTTCAATGCAAATCACACTGAACTTTGCGTTGAGGAATGTGTGATTGACTTTTTATTTTCTGAAGACTAGTTCCTATAATTTTGTTTAGGTAAAGCAGAATTAACCAGCTGGTAGTTTCATACTTCCTCTGTCACTTCTAATCGTTACACTGACATAACAATTTTTTGTTCCTTTCTGTGTTGTTTAGAATTTTCCTGTTCGTTGCTAACTATAGTTGCTTGACTTGCGGTGATCTCTTCATATTTTTCTCTTTCATGGGTGTTCTATGCATTATTCTCCCCGGTCTCTGAATCGATTTCACGAACTCTTTCAGGCTTTTCTTCATTTCCACATGCGCATTTCATAAAACATTTTAATGTTTTGTCTTGAAGCTGATATTTCACAGATCGTTTTGTTTCTTTTTTTATTTCCTGCATTTTAGTACAATTCTTCCGTGAAATGCAACTCTATTAGCAGGAGCAGATTTGATTCTTTCTGGTTTTTCTTCTTTACATAAACATAATCTTTGAAAATCGATGTGTCACTTATTTCAATGAGGGTTTTCCACACTGAGATTTGTGTGTTTTTTATCTTGCGCATCTAATTTCGCTTTCCAGCTTTCTTCTCGTTCTTTCCCGTTGAATAGACTTCTTAAACGTGTCCTGCTATCCTGGAATTCCAAGTGTTTCTCACAGTCTTCTACAGCAGCTGGATGTTTTTTCTAGATTTTGTTTGTATTTCCCCACGTTTTTCTCCAATATTTCTTTTGTCTGCATGCGCTTATCTTCTGCCCCGCCCTACCAAGACACCTGTGTCTTCTGCAGTTTGAGATTCTTTCTCATTGATTTGGCAATCGCAAGAAATGTTGTATAATCATTCTCTTCCTTGTGTTATGTTCCAGGCCAGACTCCCTCAAGCATTTTAAGAAAGTGTCCAAAATTGTCGAAATTGCTGTTTGTTTTAAGCAGGTGCAATGCAAATGTTCCAGAAGTGAACGCTGCTGGCCATGCTTTTTCCTTTTAAACAAAACAGAATTTATTTACAAGATTACGAAATAGAACAGAAACAAATGAGAAGAAAATGACGTAATCTATCCGAAAACTCAAGACATCATCCCAACTTAATGATTCTGTTACAGACAGAGATGCAAAGGGAGAGCTCTGTGCTCAACAGCCAAAAGGAAGAAGATGATTCGGTAATGTCATCTCCCTTTGATATCCTGGGCCTTAACAAATCCTTGCTGTAGAGATGCTGTTGGAAAAGCACAGCACGTCAGGCAGCATCCGAGGAGCAGGAGAATCAACGTTTTCGGTATACGCTTTTCCAGCAACACATTTTCAGCTCTGATCTCCAGCATCTGCAGTCCTCACTTTTCCCCTTAACAAATCCTTCCACGTCCGACTGCATGACACGACGCCAATAGACAGAGGGATTACCTAGTCGCTCCTGCCATCAATTACGGAGATCTGAAACAACAGTATGTGGGAGAAGGTGAATCAGTCATTAGCTCTGGATGAGCCGACCAAGTCCCTCCAGTCCTTTGTAAAGAATAAAACTCCTGGAAGCGATGATTACTTGCAGGTTGATGTTCTGCTCTGTTGGACTTGATTGGCCAGGATCTGCTGGACACTATGCTTTTGGCAGTTCCAATGAGTGAATACATGACGAAAGGTTTCGTCACCCTCATCTACAAACGGAAGTGGGAGAGGAAGGGAATTAGAATTTGGCTTACATCATTATTTTGAGTCTAACAGTCCTGCTTTACGTTATTGCCTACTGCATTAGCTGTGCTCAGGGATTGGTGGTTTGTCTCGAACCTACAGTGCTGTTTCAAGCAGGACAAGTTCTTTATGTCTTTTGCTCCCCAGAGATATGATTGCCTGCGCGCAGGAGAGAGAGCGTGAATGATTGACTTATCAGACTGTACCATGAGAAGGTTTTTAACAGAATATTGCTCATGCATGTGAGGGATGTGCTGTCCAAAATGGCTATGGGGAGGGATTCCATAATTGGATCCGACAGCTCTCCACCAACATTGCCAAATGGGAACTGAAGCGATACATTACTCATTAACTGACTATCAGGACAGTTTATCTGCAGGTGCAGGGAAAATGATTTGGAAAGGATGGGGCCTGCTCAAAATATTGGCAGCAGTACATCGTCAAAGTTTAGCAGTAACTGGTGTCCAAAATATGCAATATTGGCAGGATTGGACTGTTGCACCGTCTCATTTTCTTTTTATCTTTTTTTTCACAAACTGTTAAGTTTAATTTACGCGAAGATGAACGAAGGAAATAGGAGATCGTCACGTGGCAAGTCCCACTGATGAGTGCACGCCCGTCAGAGTCCAGGTAGGTGTAAAAGCCTCAAGTCCCCATGGCAGTCCCAGAAGTTGTGTACTTCGTCACGCCGACGTAGGGATATGAGTCCAGGTGAGCCCAAGGCAAGGTCGCAGATTAGAGATCAGCATGTGGATTGATGAGCCCAGGCGAGTTTGGGACGGATGTGACGCCTTTGGGGACTGAAAGAAATGCCTCCAAGTTTGAAGCCTGGTTTGACTTGACTCAGGCAATCTGAAGGATTCACGCTGCCAGAGACAAAGAATAAAGTACAAATACATTTCGAAAGAAAACTTCAGATTATTAATTTTTATGGTAATTTTTAAAAATCGTTCCATCCAGTCTGGAACTAATACTAACGTATTCTGCACCCAAAGTATCCTGTATCTAAGCTGTTGCCAAAATGGCACATTGTAAAGTTTCACTGCACTCATTCGAGTGCATGATCAATTAAGGTTAATTAAGTTCAATTCAACTACGGGCAAAAAGCTTGTCATCAGGTGTGAGGCCCTTAATCTGTTGTTTTACGTGGCAGAGGTCTGGCCCACTCCCGAAAGTTATGTTGTTTCTGACACTGGAGGTATCTGCTGTTACATCTGGAAACTAAAGATTGACCAGCTCGGCAGGAACTCCATACAAAGAAATTTGGATGAGGTGAGGAAGATGAGTATCCCCAACTTTGCCATTGTTCTGATGGCTATCTTTGTGTGTGACGACATGAAGTTGTGTGCAGACACTCTGTATGAAATAAAAAACTAGTTTTAGTATGTGCTGAGGTGTTGTGTACGATGGGACTGGTTTTGCGGGAACAGAATCCTCTAGGTAGTTGGATCATTCCAAATCACGTGCCGTCATCAAGCTATTTCCAAAAAAAAATGTCTTTGACCATCGACACATCAGGAAAAGGACAGCACGCAACCTTCTCGAGATCCTGAATGAAGCATTGTGAGGAATCATGTTGCGCAATTTCCTGAGCACACTGTCGAAGTGATTTGGCAGACTGCTGCATCACCAGAATTGTTCAACAAGCACTAAGACCTCGCTTGCATTTTGGCGACAAGGGAAAGTCTGTGCGGTCACGAAGATGTTTTGTATACCACTGTTGGGTACGTGCCACTTCAACGCTGATTTTGAAGTGACTGTGCAGTTGATTGAGGCTGTCATGCGTCTCCTTCTGGGAAGTAAGCCTGAAGAAAGATGCGGTGATTTGTGACAAGTTTTGTCCACGAGGCAGGACTCTATGCACTATGGTCTGTTCCGCAGGAAGCACTCTGACACAACCAACAGGTGTACCTGGAAAACCAACAACTCGGTGACGGACGATAGTTTGTCTGTCAGAGTGAGGACCGGATCCGATTGGGTGTTGCAGACTGGCACGGACTGAACTCAGGTCTAGAACTGAAGGACGAGTTTAAGTTTGGGGCAGCCGCTTCTGAGGCGCTGTGGGGAAACATTACTCACTGAGTCTTCCTCCTGAAGATAAATCGGGGTCTGTTCTGTTGTTACACCCTCGAAGTGCATGACATTTGTGCAAATAAGAGGAATGTATGTGTGTGAGATACAGAGGCCTTTTGTTTTCTAACAGGAATTTTATTTATTGATTTGATATGCAATTGTACAGAACCGACCTGTTATTTACACACAGAAGTGCATTTTGTAAAAATAAAGCACATTTTTGAAATTGAAAATAAATCTGTTTAGTTCGATCTTGAATCTAAGTGTCTCGTTCCATGCTGAATAACTCAAAATGTTTCTTTATTTTAATCTGTGCCTGTGCTTCCATCTGTTTGTGTCTCTATGTGTGAGCCTGTAGGCGTCTCTGTGCGTGTGTATTGTGCGTGTTACCTGTATTAAATTGTGTTAATGTGTTCATGCATCTCTGTGTTTGCATCTCTGTTATGTAGGAGTTATTCTCTGGGATGGAGTTCAAAGCGTCTCTCTCTTTCTCTTTCTCTCTCTCTCTTCCACTCCTCCACAACACCCAGGCCCTCTTCTGTTCAGAGTGACGAGGATCATTTTATGTCAGTCAGCTGGATGGTTTGTTTGCGAAGCAGTGTGATGCCAATAGCATAGTTTAAATTCTTACCACATGCTCGCATTATCATGAGCTCTGGCATGCTGGCTCAGGGCTAGCCCTCCTTCCTCCGAAAGCAAACAGACCCTGGTTTGATGACTGCCTCTGGCGGTTGCCTGTGTGGAGTTTGCGCGGTCTCCCTGCGTCTGTGCGATTATTATTTGAGTGTTCTAGTTTTCTCCCGCATTCCAAAGCTGTGCTGTTTCGTTGAATTGGCGATGCTAAATCGCCCATAGTACTCATGGAGTTGGAAGTTCGGTGCTTATTCAGGAGAGATGCAGCATGATAAGGTAGGGGAATGAGTCTGGTTGGGAATTTCTTCAAAGTGTTGGTCTGGGTTTGATGGGATTAATGGCCCGTTTCCACACTGTAGACATTTGACAAGTCGCTGACTCTCCCTTCACATAAGGAATGGTAGCCGTAGTTTTAAATTATTATCAACGTCTCTCTCTGATGAGACACCTGCCCTGTCAGCTAGTCAGACTGTGGCCACTAAGACTCACTCATTAAAATAAAAGAATGCCACCCTCTGTTGGCCTGATCACGTCACTACGGAATCAGAATATTTTATTTGGAGAAGGCATCAATTTCTGCAAATGCAGCAAGAGAAAATAATTCTTGTATCAGACCCAGTTTCTGAACATCGATTTTTTTCGTAGGATAAAACTGTACAAGGACCACAGCAACACTGAAATCTGCTTAATATCCCCGCTCCCCATACACAAAAATCTGTGTTACTGTTGAAGACAACGCACAAGTTCACAGGTGCACACTCTTCAGAATCCAAATGTCAATTTCCTTACACTGTCGACAGTATCAACATAGAAAATAAACAGGCTGCACGGTGTTGCGTGCCCACTGATCCTTCATTCAGCTGTGTAGGAATTGTAGCACTGCAGAAAATACACTCTGCAAAATGATGTATTTTGATAGACACTGCCATTTTGGAAAATACGCAGTCTGTGCAATGCTGAATGTCCAGATATCAGTCAATTCACACTGTACAATATGTATTACTGTAGACGTAGTATTATTGTGCGCAAAACATAGTGTGCAGTCTGCTGACCGTCTACGCATTAGTCATTTCACAATGAAGATTCCATTATAAAGTGAATATTGTATAAGTGTCGATAATACACAGGCTGTACAATTCTCAATCTCCAAATGTCAGTTAGCACATATAACGCATATCATATCACTGTGGATAATATACAGGTGCACAAGACTGAATGTCCAATTATCAATTCACATTTTCATGTTGGTTTAGGAAGTATTGTCACTTGCATGGTTTCGCTGTTATTTTAGTCAGAAGTCCCAATTCCACGTGACTCTGTTGTTTTGGACACTTTCAAACTTTCACACTTTCAGTTTTATTTCAGGCAGTGTTCTGACTTCCACGTATTCCAATTACTTTCAAACATTTCTCCTCATCAACATCTTCCTTTTTTGACAGTATTCTCACTTCCTCTTGTTTATCTTATTTGAGATGGTTTTTGGACGTCGAATTTGTCCTGCTTCATAAGGCAACATTTCCACTTTCATATGTTTACTACTGTTTCAGACGGAATACACACTTCCAGATATCCAGAGTGTATAGATATTATTCCACCTTCTACGTGTTTCTGATAATTTTGACTGGTACTTACATTTCCATATGTTCCCTGTGATTTCAGACAAAATTCCCAATATCTCACGTTGTCCCTCATTGAAAGTACTATGCACACTTCCACATGTACCCTATTATTTACAGCCGTACTATCACTTCAATACGTTCCTGTTACTTTGTGTGCATTCCCTCGTCCATATATTCCTGTTATTTTCGCCTACTTTCAGGAGATTCTGAAAAAGGGTCTCCAGTCCTCCACACAACAGGAAGGATTAATATTTATTCAGAACTCTTTAGCAGTGCAACCTCGGAGAGTTTAGTGTAGACAGACTCCAAGACACTCCCGCCCCTCCCAAAAATGCAGTATATTTATATATTTTGTGCTGCAATGATTACATGCAACATTGACATCAGTGTTTGAAATCTACACGATAGTCATTATCCTCGACCCGAGGTATTTGTCACCTGCATCAGAATGAGTGAATGATGTTTGGAACCTAGTGAAGCTGCGACTGATCATTTTCCAAGGTCAGCATGACCAAGTAATGACATGTAAGTTTCCCCTTACAATGTTATCTGCTTCACGGTGTATTTGCAAGTGGTTATCCGTTAACAGCCTAAGTGATTTTTTTTTGTTCTTGCACTTATACCAGCTCTTATTTTTCCTCCAGTCCTTGATGTTTACACTATTTATCATTAAAGACTCCCCGCCCGCCACAACTCACATGATGTTGAACTTTCTGTGCTATTGAGAGATATTTGACAAAAGTAATTCATCCATATCATTAACGCTAGCTTGTCAGTTGTACTTCTATTCTTCTATTGTTTGAGAATTCTATGTGGCATTTGAATAGACTTTTAAGGTATAATCTGTTTGGAAATTGTGATGTATGATAGACCTGTGATAGAGCCCCATTGTGAATTACTATGGCAGTCATTATTAAATCGCAAAAATAAATCAATCAATCCAGATAATAGATTCTTTGCAAGGTTTTGGACCTTTATTGGATTGAGGAAAGGGCTGAAAGCTAATAATGATATTCGATGACTATATGGAAAATAGGTTGTTTAGAATGGGCTAAACGGCTAAAAGTATTGATTATAGCCGGCAATCTGCACAATGTTGAATGAATCCTGAGAACGTTCTTTTTACGGGCTGAAGATGGTCGAGCAGCTTGCTTTTGTTCTGCAGCTATTTTGTACTGTCTCTTTTGATGGAGCGAGCTTTATTCAGAGAGAATAATTTCACCTTGGATCAGGAGCTTGAACGGCGCCAGGAACAAATCTCAGACTTCAGAACAGCTGTCGATCATGGCATCAGCGATGGGCAGACAAGCGTGAGACTTATTTCTTTTCCTCCTTTCGTTCGCAATATTACAATTATTATTAGCATAATTATCAGGTACTAATCTTCCATATTTTAGCAAATAGCAGTTGGCAAGTTTAGATTAGATTAGATTAGATTAGATTACTTACAGTGTGGAAACAGGCCCTTCAGCCCAACAAGTCCACACCGACCCACCGAAGCGCAACCCTCCCATACCCCTACATTTACCCCTTACCTAGCACTACGGGCAATTTAACATGGCCAATTCACCTGACCCGCACATCTTTGGACTGTGGGAGGAAACCGGAGCACCCGGAGGAAACCCACGCAGACACGTTTAGGAGGATTCTGTGGCAACTGTCAGTGTTGAGTTCGCACTTTCTGCCCATGTCTGCGTGAATTCCCGCTGATCAATCAAGTTTCTTCACAGCGTCCAAAGATGTGCATGTCAGGTGGATTGGTCAAGGTAAATTGTTCACAGTGATCACGAACGTGCAGATTCGCTGCTATAGCCATGGGAAAAATGCAAGGTAAGGATCTAGGCAAAATTCTTTTCAGTCGGTTAGTACGGACGTCTTCAGCCGATGGCCTGATTCCACGTGGTAGGGATTCAATGGATCTTGGATCCACCCCGTGAACTAAGTCATTCTCAGTGTCGAGAATTGGACGTCCATGGTTTTCTTGTAAACCCTACGATCCAGGGCACTTTTGGCGTCAGTGCTGGGATTCCCCAAATTAATAAAGAGAAAGGAGAGCGAACCGGATGCTTCAGAGACTTTCTGCTTTCCAGGTTGGAAAGTGGCAGACTCTGCATTCGCATCTGGAGCTAACTTGTTATCACAATTAGGACCTCCATAAGAATGTGGAATGATTTCAATCTGGAGAAGGGAGAAAAGAGGATTATGCACACAGGCTGTTGTGTGCAAGTTGTTGGATTAGATTAGATTACTTCCAGTTTCGAAACAGTCCCTTCGGCCCAACAAGTGCACAACAAGCCTCTGAAGAGCAACTCAACCAGACCCATTCCCCTACATTTACCGTTTCACCTCACACTCCGGGCAATTTAGCATGGTGAATTCATCTAACCTGAACATTTTTGGACTGTGGGAGGAAAGTGGAGCACCCGGAGGAAAGCCACACAGATGCGGGGAGAATGTGCATACTCCACACTGACAGCTACCTGAGGCCGGAATTGAAGCCGGGGCTCTGGCACTGTGAGGCAGCAGTTCTAACCACTATGCCACTGTCACACTCACTTTCCGAAAAAAAAAACAAGGTCAGTGTACCACAAATGGGATGGAAAATGCTTTGCATTCTATGTGTCGAGAATTGGAAAAGTGTCAAACCACAAACAGGCAGTTTTGTGAACGCTCTTTGACTACTGCAGACCAGCATAACATCATTCCAGCAGAAACAGTTAAGAAAGCGCAGGAAAGACCTGAGAAGGCGGAGGAAAGGCAGAACCAGCTAAGAGTTGAGAGTGTTGTGCTGGAAAAACACAGCAGGTCAGGAAACATTCGTGGAGCAGGAGAATCGATGTTTCTCGTTTCCTGGTGAAGGACTTTTTCCCGAAATGTTGATTCTCCTGCTCCCCGAGTGCTGCCTGACCAGCTGTATTTTGCACGACACGGCTGACTTTAATCTCCAGCATTTGCAGCCATCACCTTCGCCTAGAATCAGGTCGCATGTCATTTGGCGACATTGCAAGAGAAATAGAGAGTCAAATGGAGGAATTTGAAAGCCTACCCATTCAAAGTGCACACGCTTGTCAAACCCACATTGGGGCCTCAATCATTTAGAATTCTTTTGATTCAGTCTATGAATGTACAGATTGGAAAGGGGATACTCTACCTTCAGACTCATTCTCAGGGAAGATACTAACGACACGACACCTAACAACAAACAAGATAAAACAAGGTGGGGCCCAAAACCAACGTATCTTGATAAATTGCTCAATGTTTGAGTTGCATGATTTCGGATCTCGCTTTTGACCGAACTCGGGTGAACCACTTAGCTCTTGGCTGACAGGGTGATGGAAAAACGCTGCTGTCCACATTATGGTGAGTGCCGCAGAGCGAGGGAATCAAGGATTATTAAATGTTGATCCACATGTGAATAACGTTTTTTAAGAAACTAGCGAAAATTAGATTGACATGGAATGCGCTGACACAAGCAATAAGAAACAAGTTCCCTTCCCCGATAGATTGGGAATGTGAGTTTGAAAAATAGCAGACGTAAAAAAGGGTTTTGTCGATTTGGCTACGCAAGCAGGCATGTATTCTCCACAGTCTCCGAGTCCAGACAAAGAAGCTTTCACAGTTGGCATGAAGAGCCGACCAATGTGAAGTGGTCCAGCCTGTATGAGAGGTTTTCTATTAGCCGCCTTAGGGCCAGTCCAGTGACAGGCAATATTGCACCTATGTTCATTTTGGGAGAGTTAGGGGATGTGGAGGCTGTTGAATGAAGAGTGACACATACTCAAGCAAGAGACAAACCAGGACATCAAGTTGGAGATATGTGTGTTCGTTGATGAAAGAAAAGATAGGCAGAAAGGAAATATTCGTGGAATTAATGAAAGCAGGAATAGAGAGACGAGGAAGGATGGAATATCTACGAGTGCCATGTAAAATATGTGGAAGATGCATGTCTCTACAAATCATATGGAAGTAACCAGGACGGAATCTGATGTGGAGGGAATAAAAGAGAACAGCAGAATACAGAGATTGCCCCCTATCGCAACAGAAGAAATGCTGAAGGAATGATTTGCCTTGATCCAAATCAGAATTCATTGATGAAAGATATGTTGAATCAAAGAAACTCAAACAATAACGTTAAATGACAATTACAATTGTCCCAGATACTCGTAAAAGATGCCTTTTTCTACTGAAAGATAATGTCCCGCTGCAAATAGACAGACTCCAAAAAGTAAAACGCATTCAACGTTTCTAAAAGATGTTGCGATTTCCAATGCCCCATGAGATAAGTCAGTCACTTCTTTGGTTTCTGAAACAACATTTGTGATGCAGTTAACATGTTTCGTTGTATTCATATCGATTCCTTTTCGGTAAGGGCAAAGCAAACACCAGCTTAAATTGATTTCTGATACAATGTTTAATGGTAACCCTTAATAACGATTCATTTATTCCACCAAAGAATGAACACCATGAATCTTTCACATCAATTCGAACACATTAATTGATACAAATCTGAAAAAGATAACTTCCACAGCATGAAAAGTGCTACAGGATAGAAGGGAATATTCTTAAATAAGACAGCCAGTGACTGCATTTTATGCTTTTCCACCTCCTCATTCTTCAGAATGTATTTTTTAAAATAAAAATTCCATGACCAAATCTGTTAAGAAAGTAGGAGAGACGCAGACTGCATTATTGGAAGTGATTCAATCTGGCAGCTCGCTTAAGAAAGATTTCCATTCAGAGAAACAACGTGTAAATCAATCAAAATTCACTTTATGTACAAAAGGCAAACTGGTCAAGCCGTGGAACAACAATTATGCAAGTAAACAATAATTGGCATGTTCATTTCTTCCCTGGATCTCGATATCTATGGATATCGCATTGATAGTGACAGTGGAATGCTAAGATTCGAACTCCCTGTGTGCAAGGAATTCAGGAAAGGCAAATTAAACAAAGCTTTTCATTCCTTAAAAAAATCATTGAGTTTCCTCTCTGGAACAGAGGTGTCGAAGTAACTACGTGCAGATGTGTAATCCCCAAGCCTTTTTCACTGAGTCTGTCTGAGTTTGTTACTATTTATCCAATTTCTTTTGATGTGGAATGGATGGAAGTCGTTGGTTCGATTTTGTTTTGAAATTGGAGACACTGAATGTTGAGCCCGTTTGCAGAGTTTCAAAATCACAACACAGTAACTGAAGAGGTTCTCACAATCCACCAAGCCTTTCATTAATAATGCATCTTCGCGTTGGGCAAACATTATGTAAATATTAATTGGAGCGAATGTCCGCAATCTCAAAAACATTAAAATTTGGTACACTTAAGCATATCACAATTACACAGAAAATTTAAAAAAGATCCTGGGAAATGATAACGTTATGCACAGAGTGGTGTCAATGCATAAAAATAATCAGTTGTTTTAAGGGAGCAAACAGAATATTGCATTGGGACAAATACAGGTAAAGAGTCTAGAATGAGTCATCAAGTAATCTTAAAAAAAATGGGTTATCTTAGAAACAGAACAATCAAGCAAGTTTGGCCTGAAAGAAACAGGAATGTTTGCCTTCTATTTTAAAACATGTTTAGATGATGTCCAATGGACTGAAAGTCTCTGCAGATTTCTGGAATAATTACAATCTCAGATGCGGTTAACTGGTTACGTATGGAGGCAGTTGGAAAAAGACAAAAGAAAGAATACCAGGTTGAAAGGCCAGTTGAGGTTAAAATGCATTTCTTTTTGTGAACAGGATGTTTAGATGAGAGCAAAAAAACTGCTTTTCCTTGTCGATATTTCTGTTCTTACCTTTCTTTTTAAGAAGATTGAACTGCTTATCAGGGATCAGAACAATATGTAGGGAGATAAGAGAAACCGTTCAGATCAGTTGGCAAGAACATGTGGGACTGAGAAAAGCGTCAAATGTTCTTGGACCACTGATGTAAATGCAACAGAGTGATCGTTATCTCGGAGGTAGCAAACCTGAGACTGCAAAATAAAATATACTAAAGAACGGGTCTCAGGCATACAATCAACTGAACAAAAGGATGAGTAGATTGGAAGGGCACAAAATGAATAAGACACCGAAACAGTATCAAAAGAGAAATAGAGTTAAAACAATTTAAGTAGTATTAGTGAAAATTACGTAAGAGAATTACGATCAAATTAAAAAGTGCAAATGGTTATTATATCACAATTTTAACCTGAGAGCTGTAATGTTTGGTACCACATGTATTGTCACGCACAGAGGGTAAAAACTGTACACAGAGTTAGTTAGCATTAAATGACATAATAATTTGTAAAATTGGCATGGAGAGAAACATTTTGAAGAAATATCATCAAGAGAGATGAAGAGAACTGGTGAAATTTTGGTCAATCTGTAATGTTATTTTAAGATCATTGGGTGAGTGATCAGTGGGTAGGGAACTGGAGAATTATAAATACGCAAATGAAGGACTTTATTCTGAATTAATGTCAATTGTAGAGCAAATTAAGTAAATAGATGAACTGAAGAAAAAATGTATACTAAATTCTGGTCACCTCAGTCCTATTGCATGACTTCTTCGTTGCTTCACGGCCTTGATCCTACCTTACGTTTGGGATGTAAATCATTCTATTTCGGGGTTGGTCCAGAAAGGCCACTGCGTTCCCTAATTTGATCAGTTGGAGGAGCCGGTTTTGGATTGGGGTAGATAAAATTAAAAATCTCACAACACCAAGTTATTGTGCAACAGGTTTATTTGTAAGCACTAGATTTCGAATGGCTGCTTCTTCATCGGTGGTTGTGGATTAGGATAATAAGACACAGAATTTATAGCAAAAATTTACAATGTCATGCGGCTGGAATAAACTAATCAAACTTGGATTAAATTTTTCGTCTTTAAAAAAGGTTTTCCTAGTTTCTGGTTGTTAAAATGTAAATCCCAGAGCTCCTTTTAAATCACATTCTCAGAGAATATCAGATTTTCTAACAAAAGGTGTGTTCTGAGCTCAGACAATACATTAAAGGTGTAAGGATAAATGCTGTCTCTATCCCAACCTTGAGTCTGACTAGTTTTATTTCTAAAGTGTGATTTAATCAATCTCAAACGGATTGAAAGGAGGTTACGTATTTTTGAGCAAAAAAACCCACTGCAAATGCAGATCACTCAATAAATTTATATGCATGTGCACGCAGTAGAGACAGAATGAGTGTGCACATGTGTATGTATGTGAGAGAGTGTGTGTATGTGTGGTTGTAAGTTTGTCAAGCTTGTGTGTGAGTGTGATGGTATATAAGCCTGTGTGCGGGAGTGTGCATGGGAGTGTGTGAGGTGTGTATGTGTGCACAGTATAGAAAGAAATTGTGAATCAGTACGGGTCTGTGTTAGTGTGTGAGTATGTCATAGTTGATGAGTCTGTATGTGTGTGGGTGCATGCTTGTGTGTGTGCGAAGATGTGCATAGTGCAGAGGAGTCACCTGCGATGTGACATGATTGCAAGGTCGCGGTTGAGGCCCTCGCAATGGTAGCAAACCTGGTAATCATCCTCTGCTCAGCCACTTTGCTGCTTTTCCTGAAATCCACCTTCGAGGATGTTCAGCTGAACGTCCGATGCAGAACATTCAGGATATGCTGAAGTGTTCCCCGACAGTGATAGAACACCTTTGCCTGGTGATTGTGATGCTGTGTCCACTCATCCATTGTCATGGAGTCTTTTGTAGAAAATCTGAAGTAGTCTGGGATCGACGTATTCACTATCCAAAGCTACGAAATCCATTGTAAAAGATGAAAGATTATTCTAAGTGTGTTTAATATATCTCAGTCTCATGTGACTCTCATGTCTTTGCAACAAATTCTGTGTCTTATGGCCCTGCTCCACAACCACCTATCGAAGAGACTGTGTTCTGCAAGCTAGTGTTTACAAATAAACCTCTTGGATGTTAATTTGATGATAAACGTTATTATTGGATTGTGCGCATTGATGATGGTTATTTTCATTCCATGTTTAATCACGTAATGTTGCTTACCCATTTTTATGAAGCTTTCTCAAGCAGCTGTCACTGAACTGCATCGGCAATTGTGAAATACACTAACAAATATTATCACGGTGCATTGTATCGGATGGACCTCTGCTGGACAGGCCGAAGAGGTGAAGATTAATGATGATGTTCAAAAGCTGCATTGAAAGCAGTGTTTCTAAGGTGGGTGAAGGGTGAAACATTTTGCTGAGACTCAACAGTATGGCATGTGACTTGTTCCTTTTCATCCTCTCTTTTCCATTTGTTACTCTTATTTTTTGCCTTATTATTAATTCATATTTGAGCAAATCACCTTTCCTGAAATTTCTCTCAACTATAATTAACTGAGAATGGAAAAAATTGCTTGCATATAAATTATGATTCGAGATATAAATTTAGTCATGAATGGTAAGTTATGGCTTGGGTCCTGCAAGCAGAATAAGACGTGGACAATTTTTGACAGAAACTGAGGGAGAACTGAGGCAGACGTTAATGGAGCCAACGGAAAAACAATCAAGTCATGTGGCTTTGGTTGAGGCTAATTAAGCTTCGACCAGCATTTACACCTTGTTAGGCTCCATCTATATGACATTAAGAAATCTCAATCATCTGTTTTATTACCTTTATGTTGGTATTGATTGTTTCCTGAAGTACTGTCGTGCCACTCAGTTATTCTGCGTGTTGTCCTCCCGGAAGATTATTCAGTGCGAGAACGCGCTGCTACTGAATCGATGCATCTGCTTAGATTAGAATAGCATGATGATCCACACTGAATACGATTCAAAAATGACAAAACTCGAGCAAGCACACAATTATGGGATAGAACCAATCATCGCGCACACAATAAATCTGAACAACAGTTCCCATCAGTAGAAAAGCCACTTCTCTTCAGTAAATCAGTCCATTTTTGTCAACACTGATATTGATAAAAGTTAAGTAATACCTGAGCTCAGGGAGATTACTCGTCATGTTGTTGGGTATACAGGACGAAACGTTACACTGAGTGCAACAACATCATATTTAAAAATCTCGAAAATTGGAGGTTGAATCAATTGAATCGGAGAGAAATGACTTTACCAAAAAAAAAGATTAAGAATTTATTCGGTAAAAGTAATAATATTATGGTATCCCATAAATCATATGCAACAATCCCTATATGATCTTACTCTAAATATCAGAAGCAAATATATTGAGAAAACTGAAAATTTTGTATCTGAAAATCACTTATCGTAAGGATGGTTTTTTAAAAAAATTCTAATAATTGGTACGATATTATGAGTTTTCACTCTGAATGGGTTGTGTTGTTTTGCTCTGCAGAAGGTTCTCGTAGTTTGTAACGTGGGCGGCACGGTGGCACAGTGGTTAGCACTGCTGCCTCACAGCGCCTGAGACCCGGGTTCAATTCCCGACTCCGGCGACTGATTGTGTGGAGTTTGCACGTTCTCCCCGTGTCTGCGTGGGTTTCCTCCGAGTGCTCCGGTTTCCTCCCACAGTCCAAAGATGTGCGGGTCAGGTGAATTGGCCATGCTAAATTGCCCGTAGTGTTAGGTAAGGGGTAAATGTAGGGGTATGGCTGGGTTGCGCTTCGGCGGGTTGGTGTGGACTTGTTGGGCCGAAGGGCTTGTTTCTACACTGTAAGTAATCTAATCTAATCTAATATGGACCAATGAGAAGAACATATATCGCTTGTGATGTATGAACATTGTATTGCAATGTCTGTCAAACTTCTAATAAAGTAATAGAGTCACACAGCATGACACAGACCCTTTGGTCCAACTAGTCACGACGAACACGGTCCCAAATTAAATTCGTTCCACTTGCCTGAGTTTGGTCCATGTCTGTCTGAAGCTTTCAGTTGGATAAAATGATTCACATGTCTTTTCAATGTTGTGTCTGCATCCTGCACTTGCACTGCTATTTCATTTCACACAAGAATCACCCTCTGTTTAAAAACATGTTCTCTTGACAATTATCTTCCTCATTTGTTATGGAAGCGACTTCCAGAATTGACAGAGATATCAATATAATTCGACTTCTAAAAGAAATATTTTCGATGTACATGTGCATTTTTTTAAGTTTACAGTTTCTGTTAACTGATTGAATCATTCCAAGCAGTTGTCACTGAACTTGCACAGTGGTGAAAGAATTGCGATCATTACTCCCATAATCACACGTGGTTGTGAAAGTCCTTTATCACTGTCACAGGCAGCGTTGACCTCCAGAAAGAAGACCGAGTCCATGTGAATTTCCTTGTACAGAACAGTTTCTTTCTTTACTTCAATTCTATTTTAAAGTGCCCCTCTTCGGTTTGGCATTTCGGAGTTATACATTGGATTAGAAATGACAGTGATATCTCTCTATCATGGCCAAATCTTGATGTGTCAGAAGCAAGGCACTGACGAGTGGGAAACACAGAGACAAGACGTGTCATGTATCGTGTCAGGGCCCTGGAACGATTCGCAACAGCACCCTACAGCCCAGAGGAAAATCACCACCAAGAGTCTCTGTTGGCAAAGCCGAGCCTAGTTCAACAGTAACCTTTTGCTCCTAAAATGGATGTTGCTGCATGTGCAGAAGAGTCACTCTCACATTGAAGTTTTCTTTCTTACCTTGTTCTGGTTCTTTAACACCTTGATTTTCTGGTGGCCCTTTACTTCAGAAATGATTGACTGCTGAGCTACCTGACAGAAAACTCTTCTGTTTGAATAGTCCAATCACCTGACAGCAGAAAACACATCATCGTGTCGACATAAGTTTATACCAAAATATCATACGATGTAGGATGAGAAGATGACCATTCAGCCCCCAACTATGCTTCATTAATAAATGAAATCGTGATTATGTAATAACCTTCAGTTTCATTTTCGTTCTTTTTCCAACATAAACCTTGAATCCATGTCTGATTTTATTAAACAAGAAATATGTGCGCCTCGGTCTTGAATGCACATAAAAGCTACGCTACAACAGTAAGGCATTCCAGATTCCCATCCTCTGAGGAAAGAAAATCTGACGAAACTGTGACTTAAAGGATTCTGGTTGACTGCAGCTCTGCTTCACCTGCCGGCCCGCATTGCCTCATGGATGCTCAGCTTTGATTCTATTGATCCCAGAGAAAGCAATGTTGCTTCACCAGTGGCAAGTGGAAGCGCGAATACTGTCTGATGGAGTTGCACGTGGATGTAGATAATGGAGAGTTGAGGCAATAGTTTTGACAGCCAGAAACATCGCCTTTATACACATGGCAATTAGGATAGATAAAGAAGTGCCTCATTGAGTATCACAGCTGGAATGTGGTACCTTGTCATTTAGTAAAAGGTAGAAGGAAAACTTTAGTCCCATCATGACCAGCATTGCTTAAGCAATTGTCAGTGCTTATGATACCTGGAGATATAATGAAATTATAAGCAGAACTCACAAACTATCATTTAGGAATTCAGCTGAAGTCCTTTGGACAATTAACTGTAGACAACAGAGAAACTCCTCCATCCAGTCAACACGTGGGGGTTCGTGTTATTTAAAGACACGTGTTTACCAGCGTTTCAACTTTCATTCTGTCTTAAATATACAGTACATATCTTCAACTTTATAACACCCCCCAAGAAAAAAAATGAACTTCATAAACAAACTGTGGCTTCATTTTCTTCGACTTCCAACCACATTACCACGACATTAATTAAAGTTCATATTAACTTCTTCACACACACATCCATATATGATAGCAAATGCGTTATCATGGGTCTAAGGGGTAAATTTACCAAAGTTTACACATGCACACGCGCGTACACACACACACACACACACACACACACACACACACACACACACACATACACACACACACACACACACACACACACACACACACACACACACACCTTTGGCTACTTTAGCCCTTAAATCCGTGATAGCGCATCTGCTGTCAAATTTTTACATCCCTTAACACTGGTGTGTAAACTGGTGTGTAAACATCGTGCAACTTGGCGACTTTAAAAGTGCCGTCACGTATCTGGACGTGACATCTTGGTCGCTGACAACCCGTTCAGATATTCCTTTTTCGCTAGTTGTGTCGGTGAAGTCTCGACAAAGAATGATCAGCAGAGATGTCGCCAGAAGGTGTAAGAGATACTGTAAGATATCTAACTGTTCCCTTCCAAACAGACATTCCAATCTGATCTTATTCCATTTGCCAGCATGTCGCCCGTATCACTTGAAGCCTTCATATTCATACACCTACCAGATGACTTTGAAATATTGCACTTGTATCAGCCGCCACTACTTGCTCTGCCAGCTGATTCCATGCATGATATACTCTCTGTGTGAAAACATTACCGATTAGTTTCCTTTAATATTTCTCCCTTCTCACCATGTTCTTTAGGGTTGAACTCTCCTAAACTCAGAAAAAGATCTCGTCAATCCACCGAATTTCCACCCCCACCCTGGACCAATATTTTGTAAATCTTTACAAGGTAAACAACAAGTACAGGAACTTATCCGTGCATGTATACAGAGAAATATGAAATCTTGCAAAGATTAACATCTTGAAACATACAACATGTGTTGTCTAAATTAATATTGTGTAGATTAAGAGTATAGATTCAAACACGTACAGACACGAAGGGAAATGCATACCGTCATGATAAAATATTCATGCCCAAACAGACAGAGTAACGATTCAAATGCATTCCAGGTCCTTTATTATAAACGTGAGGTTGTCAAATTTGGTTGTGAACAGAGCAAGGCAAATAATTTTTAAATGGCTGTAAATGTGGAAACGGGAATATTCAATGAGAGCTGACTGAGTGAGTTCGATGGAGAAGAAAACTCTGTCCTTGCCACACAGATGCCCCATAACCTTGAAGAAACACTGTTAAGATGGCAGAATGGAAGGACAAACCAGTGGGACTGTAAGAAATTCAGATTAGAATGTGTTGGAGGGATTCGATTGCCTCCACGAACTGAGAGCCAGTATCACCGATCACTGCATCACAAAAAACAGAGGAGTTTCACCACTTGTCCTTTTCTGCTGTGTTTAATGAAAAGCTTGCAAAATTTGACGCATTTAGACTTAGAGGAAGCAGCGCAGGCAGCATGTGCAGAAAGAAATTGAAATTAAAGTTTCAGTCAGGTGACCCTTCAGTTCGATCGGAAAATGTAAACGCTGATTTCTCTGCATGGATACTGCTGAGCTTTTCCAGCTACTGGAAAATCTGTGTATACCTCCAATTTTTAAATAATTAAAACGTCCATTGAAAACTACTGAGCGGCAAAGCTAACCGGAAAACAAATGAAGTATGAATGCAGTAAATCAGAAACAAATACTGAGCTTTTCCAGCTACTGGAAAAGCTCAGTATTTGTTTCTGATTTACTGCATTCATACTTCATTTGTTTTCCGGTTAGCTTTGCCGCTCAGTAGTTTTCAATGGACGTTTTAATTATTTAAAAATTGGAGGTATACACAGATTAAATGGAGGAAATAAGGTGAGGTGAAGGTTTGTGCGTAATGAGAAACTGCAGGACTCGAGACATCCATTGAACATTCGATACGCTACTTTATTGCCACAAATTTCAATTGAAACTAAAAACTACCAGTTTAATTGATTAAATACTGAATTAATCCGGTTAAGTGTTTACTTCAGTTGCTGCTGGAACTTTGTTCAGTTCACAGCATAATTCACAGTTTAGGTGCTTTAACCGAGGAGTTAGAGCAAGAAGTGAAATTCCAGCACAACCCAACGCAGATAATAGGTGGATATTCCAAAAAATTTAGGATCTTGGGATCACTTAAATGGGCCTGCATGTGAAAACATTGAACAGTTGAGAAAGAGATGAGTCCAGGTTAGAATGTAATGGAGGGATTAAATGCAAAAGTGACCTGAGAGTGATTAATATCGACGTTTATATCACAAAAACAGAGGAGGTTCACGACTTGCCATTTTGTATTTTGATTAATGAATCTGTTTGAACACGCTTGCAAAATCGGGCGCATTTAGATCCACAATTTAATGCTCTACCTTGTGCCGCACTCGAAGTGAGCACGAGCATTTATCACGTTTGTCACCGCCTTTCCAGACGTTTACCTGGTCACAATCGAACCAATACTTAACAAACCCTTTCAACACCCGCATTATGACTCTCGAGCATAATGCACAGGCTCCACGGTGGCAGCCAGCACGAAAATATCTGAAACAGAACCTTAAAGGTAACACCATCCAGATCACCACGTGAGCTGCCAAGAGAGAATTAAGATTAAAACTACATGGAAATGTAGCAACATCTCGACTGCCATATGGATAAACAGGAATTCTACCACATTTAACGTTTGTTTCTAATTATCAGAATGTTCTTGATATGCTTTCTTCCACATAATTTTGCATGAAGCAACGCAGATGAGGGTATCCTTAAACCCAAAAAAGGAACGAAAGATATCACATATCAAAAGACTGCAACATTGTTTCGAAACCCACTGACTGTGGGAATTTACTTGCCTCGGTCGAGCCTCACTGACATCTTTGATTAGATTCCCTGCAGTATGGAAACACCGCCTTTCACCCAACAAGTCCACATCGACCCTCCAAGGAAAGGCTCAAACACATTCCTGTACCAGATATTTACCCCCGACGCATACATCTAACGCTATGGGCAATTTAGCATGGCCAAATCGCCTGACCTGTACGTCTATGGATTGTTGGACGAAACCAGAGCATAGCCACGAGGTCGGGAGTTGGGGGGGAGGCGGTGGTGTGTGGGCGGAATGTGCAAACTCCAGACAGATAATCACCCGAGGTGTTAATTGAACCCGGGTTACTGGTGCTGTGAAGCAGCAGTGGTTACCATCGAGTCACCATGCCACCCTCATTTGCTCATTCAATTGGAAATCGTCTGCACTTCTGAGCAAGTAGAACTCGATTTGCACAAACGTGAAGCTAATGCAATGATTAATTATCTCAACTGGAATACAGTAAACAATCGAACGGTCGAGAAATTCAACGGATTTAACTGTGTCTGTGAAGAGATATTTAGCTGTCAAATCCACGAAGGCTTCTCAGCACCATTATGATTAGGGAAATTGAACTCAATGAGACTGATGGAGAAACATCTGGAATGAAGGCCATTGATTAAAAAGAACATTTGGTTCACTAATGTCCTATAGTGAACGCAACTAACACTCTCACTTTGTCTCCAGATTCAAAGCAACGTTATGAACTCTGAACTTCCCTATGGGGCAATTTGGACAACAAGTGATGATTACGCTAATGACACCTCCATTCTTTGAATTTTTGTGGGATAATGAGATTCTCTGAAATGCTTCAGAAAGAATAGTAGTAGACTTTCGTCGTTGCAACTGAGTAAATGATTCTCTCAATCTTTCCAAACCTCATGCATCAAATCCTGGTCAAATTCACTCTTTTTGCTGCAGAACTTAACAATCCATAATCGTTTGTCAGTTCGAGTTGGGGCCAAACTCGCTGGTGTGCATATATCTTCAAGACTGATCTTTCGTTAATTCGTGCAATAGTTATTATAACGTCTCTGAGGTGAGGAGAAATTTTCTCGGTTTTCTCTTCGAAAAGTCTTCAGAAATTTCAGGAGTTCTGTCAGGCTTGCACACAGACTTTACTCCGTCCTTGCAGGCAGAGGCAATCGTAAACACACACACACACACACACACACACACACAACCACACACAAACACACAACCACACACAAACACACAACCACACATACATACGCACACACGCACACACACACAAGCTTATACATTTGTCTCTGTCTGTTCAGTGGAATTGGAATCTCATAAATTTTCCCCAGTGACCCTTGGTATTCTGTCTCTTTCTCAACAATCGTTCGCACTTGTAGTCGATGCAAATTTCCTGAACACAGGTTTTATTGCAGAATGTATTTACTGAAAACGGGAAGATTAACTTGTGAGTGTTCACTGTCCATACTCGCCATATACATTTTTTTCTACGGAGAACCCGTTCTCAGTGTTCCTGGCAGAAAACGCACGGTGACTGATAATCATATCATCAAATTTTCAATTTTGCATCTCATTTTTAATTTATGACTTTACAGACTTAGTAAGCATATAGGAAAGCACTTCTTTCTGCTTCTCACCAAATGTAAATGTTCAGTTTGAACACACTGAAGAAAAATAACCGTTCTCAAAACAGTATTTAATTATCTCCATGGTTTCTGCAAGAACTAGAGAGTTCCTCTTGCTTTTCCTGTTTGCCTGAGCAGATAATTAATATGAATCTTATTTTATCAGGTTAAATGGCAATGTTTTCTTGGGATTCACTGAATTTACATCAAGCAAACGTCTTAATAATACTATGGAAAGCATTAATTTCCTGCATTATTATATCATGTGGTTCACAACTGATGCAGAGAAAACACAGTAAATTTCTTTTTCCACCCTGATCAAAGGATTCGAAATGTTTACTGTTTTGCCTCTTTACAGACTCTGCCGGACATGCCGAGTTTCTATATCATATTATATTTTTTTCGTGTTCTTAAAACTTGTGTTGTACTAATCAAGATTGAGAAGAGATAATAGTTTTAATGAGCTTGATCTTTTAATTGCACAAATGCCCAAGACAGAAGAAGTGAGGTGTTACATTGATGGACTGCATGTGGACTGCTTCCACTACACAACAACAGTCATGTGAACAGATTCATGTCAACTTTCTCATTGATGAGCTCTGTCTCACAATGTGCCCACTCTCGACAATATTCTGTCGTAAAATACGACGAAATTTCCAAGATATCTGGACATACTATATCTTTGCTTTGTACTAATGAAACTCAGTTGACGGTATTTTCAAATTTCTGTTTTCAGTCTCAATGTCTGCAATGAAACCCGTAGTTTTCCACATTGAAGTTGAAGTCCATAAACATCAGATTATGTTCGATCATTGATTGAAGGGGCACTTTTTAAAAAATATAGTAGATTTCGTTTACTCGGCAAAAACTCATGAAAAAAAGCACATGAGAAAGGCTGAGGGACATCCAAGTTACATGAATACAGAAATCAATTATGTTTAATTTTTACAGAAAAACACAGAATGTTTATGTTGGAAAGAGACATGAAATGAAACGTTCCTTGGGCACAGCCATTTGTTGGAATGAATTCATTTTACAATCTTCTGACAAAACCGTTTCTGAAATAATATACACGAAAATCTTGCCATATTTTTCAACTCTGCTCTAAACTTGCTCTGTGTCGCAGCATAAATACATGGGTTTAGAAAACAATTAAAATACTTCAAGATATCTGCCATTTCCATGGCGATAAAATCAGGGTTTGTGAACTTACCACGGTAATAAACGCTATTTGTCAGTTTGGTAATGCACAACCCCACAGCAAGCGTCAACCAGAGCACAATAAAACTTCCTGTTATCGAGAATAATAAAATGATGGACTTTCTGCGGTTTTCCATTTCTGGATCACATTGATTCCCACACTTTGAACTCCGGAGAGCAAAGCGGGTTCTATTTGCCTCTACAATACGTTTGATAATTATTGAATTGCACAAGACAATCAGAGTAAAGGGAATCCAAACCACAGAGGCACTGTAAAACCAGACAAACCCAATCCCTGCTGAAGACGAAAAAAAAGCTTCACTTGACTTGCAGCCCCATGGCAAATCGTTTATAAATTGCATAGGTTCATAAGCAAACAAAACTGGTAAATCCTTCAATACGATCACAACTGTCATAGTTATTATGAGAGTGATTGCCGTTCTTTTGGTACAATACTTTGCTTGAAACGTCCGGTAGCAAATAACTACAAATCTGTCAAATGTGAAGTAGACTACGCACCAGACAGATAAATCGGGAGTGACAGCAGTCAGATATATAATGATTCTGCAATGAAGAGTATGGGACAGGGACGAAAATGGAAAGTGATAACTGAAGATATGGTATAATATTACATTATTGACGAGGACCAGTAGATCTGTCGTTGCCATAGCGAACATATAAACAGTGACACAGTTGGAAAGGCCACATTTTCCTTGTGAAAGAATCCAAATTGTGGCCAAGTTCCCTATAAGACAGGAATAAAAACTGAATAAAATTTCAATTCTAAATTCAAATGACATACGGTTATGTGAGTCAATGCATCTGATTAACAGCATTCGGAAAGTATTGAATTCACTGGCATTGAGATCAGTTTGCACGGGATAACAAAGCATACCAAAAATGTTTCAGGAACATTATGCTCACATCAGCAAGATGAAGTGAATGCTGAGATCTGAAGCAAGATTGATCAGTAGTCTTTCAGTTAATACCATGAATCTTTACAACAAAATAAAATGGTGATTTGACTTAATTAACTGAATTAACAAGATGGGAGAAGGTAGGGATCAATACACAGAAATTGTATCGGCCCACGAGGTTCTCTTGTGGTGTCATGGCCGTTTCCCTGTCCCTGAACAGAGAAACCCTGGATGAGATCGGACCTGTTGCGCTGGCGTGTGAAGCATCTCTTTACAGATTAATGAGGAAATGTCAGTTAAAAATGACTCGACTTACCGGGAACAGCAACAGATGCAAGCAACGGGTAGTAAATCTCTTTCACCAGCAGAATTGCAGGCTTCCCCATTTTGTGTAGCCGTAAATGATTTCTGTCAGAGGTAAAATACTCTGACGTGTAATTGCCAGTCGAAAGAAACGGCATTTATATTTATGCATGCATCAAAACTTCAGGGAGTTAATTAGTCACAATACTTGCATTAGTTGCAGTTATTTAATAAACATAATTAGGAAAGCATGCTTTTGTTAAACCGAAATAGTACATTCATAGGAACACGAAATGCAAATGTGAAAATTCGAGGATAGACCTACTAAAGTGAAAACGGAAGTTTTTCTGATGCGAATTAGTGCATCAAAATTTTTGGCTAACATGTGTGGCCTCAAATCCTTAGTTTAGATCACTATATCTCTGTAACCTGCTTCATGTCAATGCCTTCTGCAATAGCTATGCTTTTCCATTTAATTGGTCTTGAAAATCTCAAAGTGTGCTCAACGTCTTAAACCTTTCATGCCTCTGCATTCACTGGTGCAAGCTGCTCTGTGAGTTCCTTGAATATATCGACTTCCCCTGTGCGTCAGTATCACTTTGTTTAATCTACGTTGTCCTCCACAATCGACAAGTAACTGGATGCTTGAAATGGAGGGTGACTTGACACTAAGAATCGGTCAGGGCCTAAAAGATCACAATCATTGTATTCTTGTATTTTGATGCACATTTACGGATTCACTTTCTGATGAAGGGCTTATGCTCGAACCATTGGTTCTCCTACTTCTCGAATGCTGCTCTGCTTTTCCAGCACCACACTTTCGACTTTAATCTCAAGTATCTGCAGTCCTCACTTTCTCCAAGACTCACATTTTCACACAATCTCAGACATCGCTTTGCTTGATCAATGTAGTTTTGAGACTTTAATTTGTAGTTGTTTCTAAATGCGTCGAATTCGCTGTTCTGCTAGGTTACTTTACAATGCTCCAACACTTTCCGACTTTACTCGTGCTTCTCCTTTATGAATTTGAGTCTCCTTCACTGTAGGGTTTTGAATTCTATGGAAAATCCACGATTGAGTTGGGAGAATATTTCACAAGGCCGGCCTACACTCAACCTGACTTTGGTTCACAGCCTATTTGGTTGCCTAAAATGTGAAGGAGAACCACATCGATAGTAATCATTTTTGAATGTGTTAAGTTTTTTAACCTTACATATCATCCACCTCATCTTTCAGGAAATTTGCTTCCTATCCGATTTGTTCTCAACCTGTTTTATTTCTCTTGATTTTATCGGCAATCACGTTTCTTTCTCCATCATGTCCTTTATTGCTGAAGACAACGTCTTCTGATCACAGCTATGAAATCCAAGAATGACATATTCCTGAGCTAATGCACAACATTTCATTCTTCATTTAAAAAAAAAACTGTGGTGGGAGCATTTATTCACAAACACTGTTGCTGCAACTGCCTGTTGATTAGACATTCTTCCCGAACCGTTGTGTTTGCATCCCTTCTCCAACTGCCTGACTAATTCACTGAAAACATTCGGATTACAACATGCGCTTCCTGCAAAATTGCAATACAAATTAATTATGTTCATTGTTACAATCTTTCACAGCACATTCTACGATGAATCCTGATGTACACACTGTCATCTATGCCCTTTTCCTTGGACCAGTACCTTCTCTTCATCCCACATACCGCTTTACTCATTTTCCCAACGCTCCATCCTCCTGGAACCTCCCCTTACCTTTTACACACATCTGATCTGTTCATTCAGACCTGTCGAATTTGTCTTGGTCGTGTGAGTTTCTTTGCCAATCCCCCATACCAATTAAAACCTATCTGCCTCAGAACTGACTGATTTCCGTGCTCTCAGATCCAACTCTAAAACTACAATTGAACATCAGTCCATTTTGTCCACAACCATCCCTAAACTTATTTCAGTTGTTGGAATCTCCTCCACTGCCTCGAAACATGTAGTCACCCAAACCTTCACAGTTGACTTCTTTGCCTTTTGAAAAATTACAAGCAGGACTTCCCACGCATATCTGTTCTTTCGGACGACTCCGGCCCCAAAGAACACGTCTGTTTCAAAGTCGAATCAATTTTTTCCCCCTTGTGTAGATCCTTCCCACTTACCTCTATGATACACTGATGCTTTACATCAGTGCCTGTCTCCTTATGGGTTATGTGGAAAATCCTTTGTTCCAGTCCAACCACGGCTGCTGACAAAAGTCTTTCTCTGGCATCATTGGTGCTGCTTCCCGCTATAGTTTCCAACTGGTAAAGCTTTATCGATTTCACTTTCAAATTTGATCCTGCTCTCATCATCACGTGGTCGTTCTGTGACGTCTGTCCACAGTTCCTTGACATTTCTGTTTCCATTTGTCAGGATAGATTGGACAGAAAATCTCCTGCAGACCCCCTCACTCCCCAGTTACCATGACTGTAAAATGCCACACCCTCCTTCTTGTAAAGGCTCTGTATCTTGCTCTCATTTCCTCCGTCTCTGTTGCATCTATTCTAATTGTGCCAACATCGAGCAGAGGCGAATGCAATGTGAATCTTCTTCCTCAAGTAAGACATCATCTGGACGGAAGTTGACAAGGCACTGAGCCATGTACACCCCATCTCCAGCACTTGAGGCCTTATCTCTTTTCTTCTCTTCTACAACAACGATAGGATCCTCCTTCTCCTCACCTACAAGCCAAAGATCACTCAAAATAAGAGAACCGGTATTCGCCATTACTGCCACGTCCAGCAGGTTGCCACCACCAGAGTCATTTTTGCACCCTCCTCTAGTGTCAGCCTTCTGCAAAGACCAATCCATCCGGGATATCCTGGACCACTTCTCCTTTCATTTCCTCCTCTTCCAATGCCATCGCAGGTCCCAGAAACACTTTCCCGTGACGCAACGCTTCATATGCGCTTCACTCAGCCTAATCTGCTGCATTCACTGGTCCGAATGTATTCTCCACTTCACTGGAGTAACGAAGTGCAGAGTTGTTGAATTCTTTATGGAAAACCTGCATTCTGTCCGCCAAAAAATGTCCAGAGCTTCCTACTGATGGCCATTTCAATGCCTGATCGTGTTTCCTGGCCAACATCTCTGTCTCAGGCTGGGACAATTCTCGGGCGAGGCTCAACGTAAATTGGAAGAATAGCACCTTATTTTTCACTTGGGACACATACAGGCTTCTGTGATTAACATCTAGTCGAACAATTTTGGGCCTTGAGTACATTTCCACAAGTATTCCCCGTGGCCTTGTTATTGCATCGTTTACAACCAATCACTGTCAAACTAAAATCACTCATAATCCCCATTAACAACTATTCAATCTACCAGACCGACCTTCAAGCACCCCTTTCCCTGTCCAACTACTTTTCACTATCTTTTTATCGCAAGCATTATATTATTTTTCCTCCTCCTCACCCCATCCTCAGCATAAAACAATCATGTTCTTACTTACTATCAGTTCTGAAGAATGGTTACTGGTGCCGAAACATTAATTGTGCGATATCTCCACAGATGTTGCCAGACAGCTAAGAAATCCACACCATTTCCATGTTTGTTTCATTTTTGCAATATCCATAGATTTTTCAGAGTTCTTTTTCCCCGAATGTACCAGTGCCGTATCTAATTTGCTCCAATTCATCAGGCATGTTTAATCTCTTCTAATCGCTACCCAAATTTCAGCTTTAAAGAACAAAGTCAGTTTAAAAATATGTTTCAATGGTTTCTTTCAAGATTATCAGCAATGTGCGAGCACGAAATATTCCATTTCACTTCTGATTCAGTAAACCATAGGTTGTGCGTAGCTTCATTTGATCTTCATTAACTTAAGACATTCAATTGGACACTGGACATTTTGAGGTGGTTAAGAAATACTGGATTGACAAGGACACTCTCCTCGCAATACACAATAAAGAATAAATAGATTTCATATTCTGCTACAACCAATTCCAGGTCGATGAAGTAACTCACTTGTTTTTTTTTCATCTCTACATTATCATTATGCCTTTATCTCAATCGTGTTTTCTCAAATCTCAGTACCAATCCTTACACAGTCCTCTGTTCAACTACCATTCCTCCACAAAAATAGATATTTTTTTATATCGTTCTGTGGCCGCCCAGGCATGTTCTCCTCTCACTTGATCATTTAGAACATCGTTAACAATCATAAAGTGCGCACGCTGATGTGCTGATCCTTTGAATAATTGACGTTTTATCAATAATTCGCGTTTCCCCGTTTCCAATTCTGGGATCGTTGTAGTTATGCTTTAACTGTTTTTAACACTTATCATAAGCTGTAAGAAGTTATTGAGAGTTTTAAGGCCAATTTCCTGGCCAGTAACACAAATTTCATATGCAATCAATATTCCTTCAACTTCTAATTAAGGAAAACAATCAACTCGTGTTCGTTCTTTTAGGCACTGATCCAAAATGAACCGCATGCATTTGCATTAGTCTGCACATTCTCTGTTGCGTGACGGTTTCCATTGTGTTGAAGGACTGTGGAAAATGCGAAATGTCATTTTCATTTTCCTTCACAGCTTTGAATATCCATTGCATTTCAATGCAAATCACACTGAACTTTGCGTTGAGGAATGTGTGATTGACCTTTTATTTTCTGAAGACTAGTTCCTATAATTTTGTTTAGGTAAAGCAGAATTAACCAGCTGGTAGTTTCATACTTCCTCTGTCATTTCTAATGGTTACACTGACATAACAATTTCTTTGTTCCTTTCTGTGTTGTTTAGAATTTTCCTGTTCGTTGCTAACTATAGTTGCTTGACTTGCGGTGATCTCTTCATATTTTTCTCTTTCATGGGTGTTCTATGCATTATTCTCCACGGTCTCTGAATCGATTTCACGAACTCTTCCAGGCTTTTCTTCATTTCCACATGTGCATTTTATAAAACATTTTAATGTTTTGTCTTGAAGCTGATATTTCACAGATCGTTTTGTTTCTTTTTTTATTTCCTGCATTTTAGTACAATTCTTCCGTGATATGCAATTCTATTGGCAGGAACAGATTTGATTCTTTCTGGTTTTTCTTCTTTCCATAAAGATAATCTTTGAAAATCGATGAGTCACTTATTTCAATGAGGGTTTTCCACACTGAGATTTGTGTGGTTTTGTCTTGCACATCTAATTTCGCTTTCCAGTTTTCTTCTCGTTCTTTCCCGTTGAATGGACTTCTTAAACTTTTCCTGCAACCTGGAATTCCAATTGTTTCTCACACTCTTCTACAGCAGCTGGATGTTTTTTTTCTACTTTTTGTTTGTATTTCCCCACGTTTTTCTCCAATATTTCTTTCGTCTGCATACGCTTATTTTCTCCCCCGCCCTACCAACACACCTGTGTCTTCTGCAGTTTGAGATTCTTTCTCATTGATTCGGCAATGTCAAGTGATGTTGGTTAATCATTCTCTTCCTTGTGCTATATTCCTGGCCAGACTCCCTCAAGCATTTTAATAAAGTGCCCAACATTGTCAAAATTGCTGTTTGTTTTAAGCAGGTGCAATGTAAATGTTCCAGGAGTTAATGCTGCTGGCCATGCTTTTTCGTTTTAAACAAAACAGAATTTAATTACAAGATTACTGAATAGAACAGAAACAAAAGAGAAGAAAATTACGTAACCGATCTGAAAACTCAACACATCATCCCAACTTAATGATTCTGTTCCAGACAGAGATGCAAAGGGAGAGCTCTGTGCTCAGCAACGAAAAGGAAGAAGATGATTCGGTCATGTCATCTCCCTTTGATATCCTGGGGCTAAACAAATCCTTGCTGAAAAAGTGTTGTTGGAAAAGGACAGCAGGTCGGACAGCAACTGAGGAGAAGGAGAATCGACGCTTTTGGCATGAGCCCTTCTTCATGGCTCATGCCCAAAACATCGATTCCCCTAATCCTTGGATGCTGAGGGCGGCACGGTGGCACAGTGGTTAGCACTGCTGCCTCACAGCGCCAGGGACCTGGGTTCAATTCCCGCCTCAGGCGACTGACTGTGTGGAGTTTGCACGTTCTCCCCGTCTCTGCGTGGGTTTCCTCCGGGTGCTCCGGTTTCCTTCCACAGTCCAAAGATGTGCGGGTCAGGTGAATTGGCCATGCTAAATTGCCCGTAGTGTTAGGTAAGGGGTATATGTAGGGGTATGGGTGGGTTGTTCTTCGGCGGGTCGGTGTGGACTTGTTGGGCCGAAGGGCCTGTTTCCACACTGTAAGTAATCTAATCTAATCTGAACCGATAGATTACTCATTCACTGACTATCAGGACAGTTTACCTGTAGGTGCAGGGAAAATCCTTTGGAAGGAATGGGTCCTGCACAAAATATTGGCAGCAGTCCATCGCCAAAGTGAAGCAGAAATTGTTCTCCATAAATATGCAATATTGGCAGGATTGGACTTTTTATCTCATTTTTTCTCAAACTGTTAAGTTTTACTTACTCGAAGATGAACGAAGGAAATAGGAGATCATCACGTGGCCAGTCCGACAGTTGATTAAACATGCCAAGCCAGTGCAGTGAGGTGGGTGCACGCCCGTCAGAGGCCAGGCTGGTGTATAAGCCGCAAGTTCCCATGGCAGTCCCAGAGGTTGAGTACCTCGTCAGACCGACGTAGGGATATGAGTCCAGGTTAGTCCAAGGCAAGGTCGGCACGGCGGTTGCGAGGCCCAGAGCTGAGTCCCAGAGTAGAGGCCAGCATGTGGATTGATGAGCCCTGGCGAGTTTGGGACGGATGCGCCGCCTTTGGGGACTGAAAGAAATGCCTCCAAGTTTGAAGCCTGGTGAATTATGACTTGGCTCAGGAAGTCTGAAGGCTGCACGCTGCCAGAGATAAAGAATAAAGTACAAATATTTTTCAAAAGGAAACTTCTGATGTTTTTTATTTTTATGGAGATTTTATAAAATCATTCCATCCAGTCTGGAATTAATACTAACGTATTCTGCACCCAAAGTATCCTGTAACTAAGATGTTGCCAAATGGCACACTGTAAATTTTCACTGCACTCATTCGAGTGCATGATCAATTTAGGCTAATTGAGTTTAAATCAACTATGGGCAAAAAGCCAGTCATCAGGTGTGAGGCCCTCACTCTGTTGTTTTACGTGGCACCAGGTCTGGCCCATTCCTGAAAGTTGTGTTGTTTCTGATACTGGAGGTATCTTTTGTTTCATCTGTGAACTAAAGATAGACCAGCTCGGCAGGAAGTCCATACAAAAATCTTTGGATGAGGTGAGGAAGATGAGGTTACCCAACTTTGCCGTTGTTCTGATGGCTATCTATGTGTGTTGCTACATGAAGCTCTGCGCAGACACACTATATGAAAAAAAAACTAGTTTTAGTATGTGCTGAGGTGTTGTGTACGATGGGACTGGTTTTGCGACAACGGAATGCTCTAGGTAGTTGGATCATTGCGCATCACGTGCCTTCATCAAGATAGTTGCAAAAAAAAGTCTTTGACCACCGACACATCAGGAAATGGTCAGCACGCAACGTTCTCGAGATCCTGAATAAAAACTTGTGGGGAATCATGTTGCGTAGTTTCCTGAACACACTGACGAAGTGATTTAGCAGACTGCTGCATCACCAGACTTGTTCAATCAGCACGAAGACCTCGCTTGCGTTTTGGCGACAAGGGAACTTCTGTGCACTCACGAAGATGTTTTGTGTATTATTGTTAGGTAAGTGCCACTTCAACGCTGATTTTGAAGTGACTGTGCAGTTGATTGAGACGGTCACGCATCTCTTTCTGGGAAGTATGTCTGAGGAAAGATGCGCTGATTTTTGACAAGTTTTGTCCGTGAGGCAGGACTTGATGCACTATGGTCTGTTCCACAGGACGCACACTGACACAACCATCAGGTGTACCTGGAAAACCAACAACTCGGTGACGGACGCTCTTTGGTCTGTCTGAGTAAGGACCGGATCCGATTGGTTGCTGCAGACTGGCACGTACCGAACTCAGGACCAGAACTGTAGGATACATTTAAGTTTGGGGCAACCACTATTGAGGTGCTGTTGCGAAAGACTACTCTCTGAGGTCTTCCTACTGAATATAAATCGGGGTCTGTTCTATTATTACACCCTCCAAGTGCCTGACATATGTGCAAATAAGAGTAGTGTATGTGTGTGATACAGAGGCCTTTGGTTTTCTCACAGGTATTTTATTTATTGAGTTGATGTGCAATTGTACAGAACCGAACTGTTTTTTACACACACAAGGGCATTTCATAAAAATCAATTTTTGAAATTGATAAGAAATCTGTTTAGTTCGATAACTTGAATCTCAGTGTCTTGTGCCATGCTGAATAACTCTACATGTTTCTTTCTTTTAATCTGTGCCCGTGCTGACTTCTGTTTGTGTATCTATGTGTGAGCCTGTCGGGTCTCTGTGCGTGTGTTTTGTGCATGTTACTGGTGTTAAAGTTTATTAATGTTTTCATGCATCCCTGTGTTGGCAGCTCTGTTGTGTAGGAGTTATTCTCTGGAATGGAGTTCAAACCCTCTCTCTATTTCTCTCTCTTTCTCTCTCTCTCTTCCACCCTTCCCTAAACCCCAGGCCCTCTTCTATTCAAAGTGACAAAGATCATTTTATGTCAGTCAGCTGGATGGTTGACTTGCGAAGTAGTGTGATGCCAATAGAGTAATTAAATTTCTTATCACCTGCGAGCATTATCATGAACTCTGGCATGCTGGCTCAGGGCCGGCTCTACTACCTCCCAAAGCAAGAGATCCCGGTTTGATTACTGCCTCTGGCGTTTGCCTGTGTGGAGTTTGCGCGCTCGCCCTGCATCTGTGGGATTTTATTTGAGTGTTCTAGTTTTTTCCCGCATTCTAATGCTGTGCTGTTGAGGTGAATTGGCCGATAGTGCTCAGGGAGGTGAAAGTTCGGTGCTCATTCAGGAGAAATGCAAAATGATAGGGTTGTGAATGGGTCTGGGTGGGAACCTCTTCGAAGGCCATTGCTTAAAAAGAGCATTTGGTACACTAATGTCCTATAATGAATGTAACTACCACTCTCACTTTGTCTCCAGATTCACAGCAACGTTGTGAACTCTCTATGGGGCAATTTGGACAACAAGTGATGATGACGCTAATGACACCTCCATCCTTTGAATTTTTGTCGGATAATGAGATTGTCTGAAATGCTTCAGAAAGAATAGTAGTAGATTTTAGTCTCTGCAACTGAGTAAATGATTCTCTCAATCTTTCCAAACCTCATGCATCAAATCCTGGTCAAATTCACTCTTTTGGGGCAGAACTTAACAATCCATAATCGTTTGTCAGTTCGAGTTGGGGCCGAACTCGCTGGCGTGCGTATATCTTCAAATGATGATTTAGCACCTCTCTGAAAGCTTGTAGTTCTCAATAAACCTGTTGGACTGTAGGCTGGTCTTTATTATTTTAACTTTGTCCACCCCAGTCCAACACAGGCACGCCACATTTTAGAGATGTGAGTATGTAGATGTGTAGATTAGGTGCCAATGAGATGAAGATATCGTCATCGATTAGTGAAATTTCTGAAGCGGCAAAAATAATAACTGCACGATAAATTTGAATTCAAATAAAATATTTCATCAAAGATTACAGCATCAACTTTGGCTAACAAATAGTAAATAAATCTCAACCCGTTGACCAGCACTTGATCCAAAGCCAGCATTACCCTGGAATTTTAAGGGTTCACCCAAATGTTACAAAGATCGTTACATGACAAAGTTATCGCTCCTGCTTAATTTAAACAAGCAACACAGAACGTTTATCTCTTGCAATAATCTGCGAAAAGTCAAGTGGCCAAGACCAATTTTAAGAAATATTTGGCAACTTAATTTGCTAAAGTATAACAGAGAATAATTAATTAACAGCCGTTTGCAAATCCTTCCTATCTTTTATTTTCCCTTGGATAATACTCGCCTGATAAAACACTCGATTAAGACTTATTGAAAAATTCAAATCTCAAAACCCGCCGGTTATCAGAACTTCTCTTTATGTCTTCCCCTGTAGAGTTTCTCTCCAGGTTGGTGTTGATGTTTTTCTCTTCAAACTCCTTCTCTCTACAGGTATCTCTGGCAACTTCCAACTGCTTTTTTTTCCCCTTTCTTATACGCTCGAAGCATCGGATTGTAGTATTGGCTTTTAATATTGTCAGTATACTGAATTCCAGATTGACTGGAGGTTGTTTTTTGGTGTATAATTGAAACTTATTGGCCCAATTCAAATTTATATTTTTGTCTCCAGGCAACCAGCTTCACTAGCTGCTGGATGATAAGGTTACATTATACCTTATTCAGAACACTTGATGCAATCAGTTAGTTCTGCTGGCTTTTAGCTCACTTAAAGGTACAGCACTCCCATATCTTCGTAACACCACGATCATTAAGAAGGGAAAAAAAATCATAATGAAAATATTGCTTCATTTTTTTCTGTTCTCAAAATACATTATCGTAACATACTTACCTTTAATCTAAGTTATTCTTAACTTCTTAACATATAACTGTATACATATATAACATGAAGGTGATACAAATCTCATCTAAACATTTTCAGTTAACACCCCGATAATGCATCCGTGATTATCTTCTTACAACGCGCAAAATGTTACGATTTTTAAATTAAAAATCTGTAACATAAGACTCCAGCAAAATAGTTTAATATTCTTGTCGTTAAAGCGTTCTAAGAACGTAAGAAGATGGTGATCCGTGTACACAACTGCCTCTAAATCATTGTTCATGAAATAAACATGTGACTGTTCTAAGGCCAAACTCAATGGTTCATTTTCAAGCATTGAATATTTCATCTGCTGGGTGTTGCCCTTTTCCGAAAAGAAACGAACTGGTAGTTCAACCTCATCCCCATCTCCCTGGAGGAGTACATCTCAAACTCTTATGTCACATTAGCATCACTGCCGACTTTAATAGGTTTTGAAAATTTTGGGGGAGGTGAAAGTGGTTTTGTGTTTCATATTGATGTCAAATGGTCGAATGTCTCCTGGCATGGTTCTGTCCACCGAAATTTTGTGTTGAGCTTCAGCAAATCCATTAACGACACTGATGAAGTTTCTAAAATAAATCATATAAAATCCAATAAGTCCTGAGAATCGAAACATCTGTTTCTTCGAGGTCGGTCGTGGAACTTCCTCGATGTCCTTTATCTTTATGTTCTGTGGGGTTAATCTTCCATGAGTGATGTCACTTCTACTTTCCTGAATTCAGTTATATTTAAGTTTATTACCAGTTTAACTTCTCGTAGCCGTTAAATGACTTCTGCCAATTGTACAAAGTGATATTTCCTTGACATGCTAAAGATCACTACATCGCAAAATTAGACTGAGCAGTTTGTTAACCCAGTCACAAGTCTGTTCATGAGTCTTTGGAAGGTGACGGGTGCATTTTTAATTCCAAAAGGCATCAGTTAAAGCTGATAAAGTCAATTTACAGTTACAAATGCAGAAGTATTTTTTGCCGACTCTGAGAATGATATGTGCCAGGACGCACGCATTAAGTCCAATTTGGTGTTGTAACGGTCAAGTCCGACTTTCTCGATCCGGTCCTCCAACCTCAGAATTGAATCTGAGTCAGAATTTGTAACCGTACAATTTGGCGAACTCCACTCACTCTGGTTTGATTTGATGATGTTATTCTCGAGCATGATCTGTCTCTCCATCTGGACGTGTCTGAAAGGATTGAAATGATTATGCCAGTAGAGGCTTTTCTTTTTATAGGAGCCGTATTCCGAAGGTTTCCTTCATGTGCAATAGCATTCGGCTGCCCCATCTGATTTTTACTGCCGTTCTTATACTGCACTAACAAATTTTTCAACTGTGTTTTACGCTCCTGCGACAGTTTACTACCTGATCGCACTCCACAAGAACGTCTTCATTGCTTAATCTATTTTCAGGCACACCAAAATGCGCATCATATGGATTTGCTTCCTTACGCTGCGGGGGAGTTACTAACTTTCTGGATCAGTGCTGCTGGAAGAGCACAGTAGTTCAGACACCATCCAACGTGCAGCGACACCTGTTTCTACAGTTTTTTCTCCCTTGCAAAACATGTATTCAACATGTTTACATGACATTCAGGATACTTTTTTTCTATATGGCATATTTGCTAGATAGGTCAGCTGAATCAATTTTCTTTTTATCAATTTGCTACGGACGACGTAACCTGACTTTGAAGGGATCTTCTATCATTGGTAGCAGTACTAACATATCATCCCCTTGGGAAAAATCTCAGAACTTTTATTAGTCAACTGTTTAATTCTATACTGTGCACTCTTCAGGCGTTGTTTAGCTAACTCACCTACTCATTTTAATTTCTCCTTCATCTCAGATACATAAACTCTGTGTAACATCTCTTTAGTCCTGTCAATTTTTCTTTAAGTAATTTCAAAGGCACTCTCACGTCATGCCCGAATATTAACTCGAAGGCAGTGAGTTGATTAGATTCGTTTGATACATCTCTAACATCAAACAATACGAATGGGATACATTGAGCCCAATCATTCCAGTAATGCTGACAGCGTGCTCTCAATATGGTCGTGTATGACTATAATTTATTATTAATGTTATTATTGTTATTATTATAAGACAAATTTTCTGAAACGACCTGTCACCGCCATGGTCACGGACAGCACGTTATGCATCTCTACCACGCTGTGCTTGAAGAGAACTCGCATTACATGCATATCATTTACCTTCAAAATGCCCCCGCCACACTTTGTTTTCATGTGTTCACAGGACGCAGACACCAGAACTTGAACCAGTACTTGTCACCCGGAGGCAATGTTCTTGATGTGGGTCGGATTTATTTGTAAGACATAAAAGATAAACACATTTTACATCTCCAAGGACAATAGTGAATTAGCAACTTTTTTCAGCCTTTGACAGCATCTTACTTGCAGTAATGATTGGACTCTAAATTTCTGAATTCGAATCCGACTATGCGCCCTGTAGGATTAGATTCCCTACCCTCATGACATTACGTGTGTGGCTGTAATAACAGCCCATGGAGAAATACCAGTAAGCCGGCATACCCCTTCGACACTACAGCGATGAGGAAAAGAATCACATGACTTATCCTATCGTTTCCTCTCATAACTGTGTATGTCTCAATCAGAATCTCCACTAACCAGCTTTTTCCAGTTGAAGGAAAATATGGACCCTTCATTCACTGTGGTTAAGATTCCATCATTTTTCTCCCGAAATAAGAACATATGAATATAAAAAACACAGGAGCATTCACTGGCCAGCTGGGTCCTTAAGACTTCCTGCCATTCCATGAGATGATGGCTGACATTTTCGTGGACTTAGCTCTAATTACCAGCCCACTTGCCAAAAAGATGAACCTCTTTACTCTTCAATTGTTATTACTTTACAAACATTCAACGAGGTCGACTCAACACCTTCACTGTTCAAGGAATTCCATGGTTTCACACCACTTTGTGAAAACAAGTTCCACCTCAATTCAGTCCTAAATCAATTGTCCATTTTATTGAGAATATATACCATAGTGCTAGTTCAATTCATTAATGGAAAAGAAAGCCCCTGCGACACTCTAAACTACTCTCTTCATAGATTAATGTTGCTATAAGATTCCACCTCATTCTTCTAAATTCCGATTTTTATAGTCCCAGTCTATTCGATACCTCCTCATAAGTACTCATGGAATGAAGGGAAATCCAGCTGGCTGGATGTAGAATTGACAAGCCTATAAATGACAGAGGGAGATTCTGGAGGGAAAGCATTCAGCCTGGAGTTGAGTGACTACTGGGATTCCGCAGAGATCATTGATCTTCGTGATTCTGATGATGACTTGGATGAGTAAGAGGAAGGGTAAGTGAGTAAATTTGCAGCTTACACGAAGGTTGGTGAAGTTGTGGGCAGTGTGGAGGGCTGTTGTAGGTTGAAACGCAACATTGGCAGGATGCAGAACCGGGCTGATAAATGACAAATGGAGTTCATTCTGCAACAGTGTAAAGTGATTCAGTCTGGCAAGTCGCATTTGAATGCAGAACACAGGAATTCCGAAGGCGGGATCGTTGGCATTGTGGAAGAACAGAGGGATGTGGGATCCATACACTTAATGCTGTCAGTCAAATTGGTAGGTTTGTTGAGAAGGTGTCATTTGCTGCTGTGGTTAATGAAACGCTTGCAAAATCTGGCACATTTAGACTTACAATCGCCAGGACAAGCAGCAACTGTAGAAAGAAATTGAAGTTAAAGTTTCATTCACGTCACCCTTCAGTCGACCGGAAATGTAAACTCTGATTTCTCTGCATGGATACTGCTGAGCTTTTCCAGCTACTTCTGCATATGTTTCTGATCTACAGCATTCACATTTCATTTGGTTTCCGGTTAGCTTTGCTGCTCAGTATATTGTAATGGACGTTTTAATTATTTACAAATTGGAGGTATGGACAGAGTAAATAGAGGAAATAAGTAGAGTTGAAGGTTTGTGCGTACTGGGAAACTGCAGGACTCGAGAGATACATTGAAATTTTCTCCATACCATGTGTGACAATTTTCGACAAACTGTAACTCCCTACAGTCTTTTACCATTCGATAGGCTACTTTATTGCCACACACTTCAATTGAAACTAGAAAATACCAGTTTAATTGATGAAATACTGAATTAATTCTGTTAAGTGTTTACTTCAGTTGCTGCTGGAACTTTGTTCAGTTCACAGTTTAGGTGCTTCAACCGAGGAGTTAGAGCAGGAAATGGAATTCCAGCACAACACAACACAGATAATAGGTGGATATTCCAAAAAATTCAGGATCTTGAGATCACTTAAATGGGCCTGCATGTGAAAACATTGAACAACTGAGAAAGAGATGAGTCCAGGTTAGAAAGAGGTGGAAGGATTAAATACAATCGTGACCTGAGAGCGATTAATATCGACGTTTACATTACAAATACAGAGGAGCTTCACCACTTGTCCATTTTGTGTTTTGGTTAATGAATCTGTTTGAACAAGCTTGCAAAATCGTTTGTATTTAGATCCACAATTTAATGATCTACCTTGTTCGGCTTTCTAAATGAACAGGAGCGTTTATCACGCTTGTCACTGCCTTTCCAGACGTTTACCTGGTCGCAATCGAACCAATACTTAACAAATCCTTTCGACACCCACATTATGACTCTCGAGCAGAATGCACAAGCTCCACGATGGCAGCCAGCACGAAAATATCTGAAACAGAACCTTAAAGGTAACACCATCCAGATTACCACGTGAGCTGCCAAGAGAGAATTAAGATTAAAACGACATGGAAATGTAGCAACATCTCTACCGCAATATGGATAAAAGGGATTACTACCAAATTTTAACGATTGTTTCTAATTATCAGAAAGCTGTTGTTACGCTTTCTTCCACATACTTTTGCATGATGCAAAGCAGATGAGGGTATCCTAATAACCAAAAAAGGAATGAAAGATATAACATATCAAAAGACTGCAACATTTTTCGAAACCGACTGCCTGTGGGAAGTTACTTGCCACGATCTAACCTCACTGACATCTTTGATTAGATTCCCTGCAGTATGGAAACAGGCACTTTCACCCAACAAGTCCACACCGACCCTCCAAGGAAAGGCTCAAACACATTCCCGTACCGATATTTACCCCTGACGCATACATCTAACGCTTTGGGCAATTTAGCATGGCCAAATCGCCTGACCTGCACATCTATGGATTGTTGGAGGAAACTGGAGCATACCCACGGGTTCGGGGTGTTGGCGGGGTGGGTGGGGGGGTGGGGGTGGAGGTGGGGTGTCGGCGGAATGTGCAAACTCCAGACAGATGATCAACCGAGGTGTTAATTGAATCCGGGTTCCTGGTGCTGTGAAGCAGCAGTGGTTACCACCGAGCCAACATGCCACCATCATTTGCTCATTCATTTGGAAATCCTCTGCATTTCTGAACATGCAAAACTCGATTTGCACAAACGTGAAGCTAATGCAATGATTAATTATCTAAACTGGAATACAGTAAACAATCGAACGGTCGAGAAATTCAACGGATTTGACTGTGTCTGTGGAGAGATATTAGATGTCAAATCCACGAAATCTTCTCAGCACCATTCTGATTTGGGAAGTTGAACTCAATGAGACTGATGGAGAAACATCTTGGTTGAAGGCCATTGCTTAAAAAGAACATTTGGTTCACTAATGTCCTATAGTGAATGTAACTACCACACTCACTTTGTCTCCAGATTCAAAGCAACGTTATGAACTCTGAACTTCCCTATGGGGCAATTTGGACAACAAGTGATGATTGCGCTAATGACACTTCCATCCTTTGAATTTTTGTGGGATAATGAGATTGTCTGAAATGCTTCAGAAAGAATAGTAGTAGACTTTCGTCGTTGCAACTGAGTAAATAATTCTCTCAATCTTTCCAAACCTCATGCATCAAATCCTGGTAAAATTCACTCCTTCTGCTGCAGAACTTAACAATCCATAATTGTTTGAAAGTTAGAGTTGGGTCCGAACTTGCTGGTGTGCATATATCTTCAAGACTGATGTTTTGTTAATTCGTGCAACAGTTATAATTTCGTCACTAAGGTGAGGAGAAACTTTCAGGGTTTTCTCTTCGAAAAGTCTTCAGAAATTTCAAGAGGTCTGTCAGGCTTGCACAGAGACTTACCTCCCTCCTTGCATGCAGAGGCAGTCGTAAACACACAAACACACACACACACACACACACACACATACACACACACATACATACATACACACAAGCTTATAGATCTGTCTCTGTCTGTTCAGTGGAATTGGAATTTCGTGGATTTTCCCCAGTGACTCTTGGCATTCTGGCTCTATCTCAACAATCGTTCACACTTGTAGTCAATGCAAATGTCCTTAACACAGGTTTTATTGTCGAATGCATTTCCTGAAAACGGGAAGATTAACTACTGAGTGTTCACTGTCCATACTCGCCATATACATTTTTTTTCCACTGAGAATCCGTTCTCAGTGTTCCTGGCAGAAAACGTAAGGTGACTGATAATCATATCATCGAATTTTCAATTTTGCACATCACTTTTTATTTATGACTTGACAGACTTTGAAAGCATATTGTAAAACACTTCTTTCTGTTTCTCAACAAATGCAAATGTTCAGTTTGAATATGTTTAAGAAAAATAATCGTTCTCAAAACAGTATTTAATTATCTCAGTGGTTTCTACAAGAACTAGAGAGTTCCTCTTGCCTTTTCTGTTTGACTGACCAGATAATTAATATGAATATTATTTTATCAGGTTTAATAGCGATGTTTTCTTGGGATTCATTGAATTTACACCAAGCAAATGTTTTAATAATACTGTGGAAAACATTAATTTACAGCATTATTATATCATGTGTTTCACTACTGATGCAGAGAAAATACAATAAATATCCTTTTCCACCCTGATCAAAGGTCATTGTAATCGAAATGTTTACTGTTTCGCCTCTTCACAGATTCTGCCAGACATGCCGAGTTTCTCGATCATATTATATTTTTATCGTGTTCTTAAAACTTGTGTTGTACTAATCAAGATTGATAATAGATAATAGTTTTAATGAGCTTGACGGTTTAATTGTAGAAATGTCCAAGACAGAAGAAGTGAAGTGTAACATTAGTGGACTGCAAGTGGACTGCATCGTCTACACAACATCAGTCATGCGAACAGATTCGTGTCAACTTTCTCGTTGATGAGCTCTCTCTCACAATGTGCCCACTCCCGACAATATTCTGCAGTAAAGTACGACGACATTGTCAAGATATCTGGTCATACCGTACCTTTGCTTTGTACTAATGTAACTCGGTTGACTGTATTTTCAAATTTATGTTTTCAATCTCAATGGTTGCAATGAAACGCTTAGTTTTCCACGTTGAAGTTGAAGTCCATAAACATCAGATTATCTTTTAGATTAGATTAGATTACTTACAGTGTGAAACAGGCCCTTCGGCCCAACAAGTCCACACCGACCCGCCGAAGCGCAACCCACCCATACCCCTACATATACCCCTTACCTAACACTACGGGCAATTTAGCATGGCCAATTCACCTGACCCGCACATCTTTGGACTGTGGGAGGAAACCGGAGCACCCGGAGGAAACCCACGCAGACACGGGGAGAACGTGCAAACTCCACACAGTCAGTCGCCTGAGGCGGGAATTGAACCCAGGTCCCTGGCGCTGTGAGGCAGCAGTGCTAACCACTGTGCCACCGTGCCGTCGATCTTTGATTGAAGGGTGCGCATTTTCAATACAGTAGGTTTCGTTTACTCGACTAAAACTTTGGAAAATACCGACATAAGGAAGTCTGAGGGACATCCAAGTGACATGAATACAGAAACCAATTATGTTTCGTTTTTACAGAAAAACACAGAATGATTTATTTTGGAAAGAGACGTGAAATGAAACGTTCCTTGAGCACAGCCATTTGTTGGAATAAAATCATTTTACAGTCTTCTGACAAAACCGTCTCTGAAATAATATACACGAAAATCTTGCCATATTTTTCAGCTCTGCTCTAAATTTGTTCTGTGTCGCTGCATAAATACAAGGGTTTAGAAAACAATTAAAATACGTCAAGATATCTGCCATTTCCATGGCGATAAAATCAGGGTTTGTGAACTTACCACGGTGATAAACGATATTTGTCAGCTTGGTAACACACAACCCGACAGCAAGCGTCAACCAGAGCAAAATAAAACTTACTGTTATCGAGAATAATAAAATGATGGACTTTCTGCGGTTTTCCATTTCTGAATCATATTGATTCCCACATTTGGAACTCCGGAGAGCAAAGCGGGTTCTATTTGCCTCTACAATACGTTTGATAATTATTGAATTGCACAAGACAATCAGAGTAAAGGGGATCCAAACCACAGTGGCACTGTAAAACCAGACAAACCCAATCCCTGCTGAAGACGAAAAAAAAGATTCCCTTGACTTGCAGCCCCATGGCAAAACGTTAATAATTTGCTCAGGTTCATAGGCAAACAAAACTGGTATTTCCTTCAACACGATCACAACTGTCATAGTCATTATGAGAGTGATTGCCGTTCTTTTGTTACAATACTTTGCTTGAAACGTCCGGCAGCAAATAACTACAAATCGGTCAAATGTGAAGGAGACAACGCACCAAACAGATAACATGGGAGTGACAGCAGTCAGGTATATAATGACTCTACAAAGAGAAGTTTGGGACAGGAACGAAAAAGGAAAGTGATAACAGAAGATATGGTATAATATTACATTGTTGATGAGGACCAGTAGATCTGTCGTTGCTATAGCGAACATATAAACAGTGACACAGTTGGAAAGGCCACATTTTCCTTGTGAAAGAATCCGAATTGTGGCCAAGTTCCCTATAAGACAGGAATAAAAACTGAATAAAATTTCAATTCTAGATTGAAATGACATACGATTATGTGAGTCAATGCATCTGATTAACAGCATTCGGAGAGTATTGAATTCACTGGCATTGAGATCAGTTGTATGGGATAACAAAGCATGTTAAAAATGTTTCAGGAAAATTATGCTCACATCAGCAAGATGAAGTGAATGCTGAGATCTGAAGCAAGATTGAACAGTAGTCTTTCAGTTAATACCATGAATCTTTACAACAAAATAAAATGGTGACTCGACTTAATTAACTGAATTAACAAGACGGGAGAAGGTAGGGATCAATACACAGAAATTGTATCGGCCCACGAGGTTCTCTCGTGGTGTCATGGCCGTTTCCCTGTCCCTGAACAGAGAAACCCTGGATGAGATCGGACCTGTTGCGGTGGTGTGTGAAGCATCTCTTTACAGATTAATGAGGAAATGTCAGTTAAAAATGAATCGACTTACCGGGAACAGCAACAGATGCAAGCAACGGGTAGTAAATCTCTTTCACCAGCAGAATTGCAGGCTTCCCCATTTTGTTCAGCCGTAATTGATTTCTGTCAGAGGTAAAATATTCTGACGTGTAATTGCCAGTCCCAAGAAATGGCATTTATATTTATGCATGTATCAAAACTTCAGGGAGTTAATTAGTCACAATACTCACATTAGTTGCAGTTATTTAATAAATGTAATTAGGAAAGCGTGCTTATGTTAAGCCGAAATAGTACATTGATCGGAACACGAAATGCAAATGTGAAAATTCGAGTATAGACCTACTAAAGTGAAAACGGAAGTTTTTCTTGTGCGAATTAATGTATCAAAATTTTTGGCTAACATGTGTGGCCTCAAATCCTTAGTTTAGATCACGACATCACTGATACCTGCTCCATCTCAATGTGTTCTGCAATATCTGTGGTTTTCCATTTAACTGGTCTTGAAAACCTCAAAGTGTGCTCAACGTTTTAAATCTTTCATGCATCTGCATTCACTGGTGCAAGCTGCTCTGTGAGTTCCTTGAAAAATGAGCTTTAGGCAGCTGTTCTTTGAGTTATAGCGACTTCCCCTGTGCGTCAGTATCACTTTATTTAATCTATGTTGTCCACCACAATCGACTAGTAACTGAAATGTGTGGTGACTTGACGCTAAGAATCGATCAGGGCCTAAAAGATTGAAATCATTCTATTCTAATATTTTGATGCACATTTACAGATTCACTTTCTGATGAAGGATTTATGCCCGAACCATTGGTTCTCCTACTCCTCGAATGCTGCTCTGCTTTTCCAGCACCACAATTTCGATGTTGATCTCCAGCATCTACAGTCCTCACTTTCTCCAAGAATCACTTTCACCCAATGTCAGATATCGCTTTGCTTGATCAATGTAGTTTTGAGGCTCTACTTTGTGGTTGTTTTTAAATGCGTCGAATTAGCAGTTATGCTAGGTTGCTTTACAATGCTACAACCCTTTCCGACTTTACTCATGCTTCTGCTTTATGAATTTGAGTCTCCGTCCCTGTAGGGCTTTGAATTCTATAGAATACCCACGATTGAATTTGGAGAATATTTCACAAGGCCGGCCGACACTAAATTTGAGTTTAGTTCACCGCCTATTTGCTTGCCTAAAATGTTAGGGACAACCACATCGATAGTCGTGCAATTCCAATCAGAGCCACACAATGCTGATAGGTTTTCAGCTGTTGTAATCAGTTTTGAAAGTTTTAAGTTTTTCCAGCATTAAATATCATCCACCTCATCTTTCAGGACATTTGGCTCCTAACCTATTTGTTTTCTACCTGTTTTACTCCTCTTGATTTTATCGGCAATCACGTTTCTTTCTCCATCATGTCCTTTATTGCAGAAGACAACGTCTTCTGATTACTGCTAAGAAATACAAAAATGAAATATTTCTGAGCTAATGCACAACATTTCATTCTTCATAAAAAAAACCTGTTGTGGCAGCATTTATTCATAAACACTGTTGATGCAACTGCCTGCTGATTCGACATTCTTCCCACACAGTTGTGTTTGCATCCCTTCTCCAATTGCCTGACCAATTCACTGAAAACATTCGGATTACAACATGCGCTTCCTTCAGAATTGCAATACAAATTAATTATGTTCATTGTTATAATCTTTCTAACCACATTCTTCGATAAACCCTGATGTACACACTGTCCTCTCTGCCGTTTTCCTTGGACCAGTGCCTTCTCTTCATCCCACATACCGCTTTACTCATTTTCCCAACGCTCCATCCTCCTGGAACCTACCCTCACCTTTTACACACACCTGGTCTGTTCATTCAGACCTGCCGAATTTGTGTTGGTCGTCTGAGATTCTCTGCCACTCCCCCCATACCAATTCAAACCTTTCTGCCTCTGAACTTTCTGTTTTCCGTGCTCTCAGATCCAGCTACAATCGAACATCAGTCCATTTCGTCCACAACCATTCCTAAACTTATTTCAGTTGTTGGTATCTCCTCCACTGCCTCGAAACATGTAGTCTCCCAAACCTTCACAGTTGACTTCTTGCCATTTGAAAAATTATAAGCAAGATTTCCCTGGCATGTCTGTTCTTTCGGACGACTCCTGCGCCTTCAATGATTTCTTTAAAGATTAACAGCAATGTGCGAGCGTGACATATTCCTTTTCACTTTTTCTGATGCAGTAAACCAGAGATGGTCCATTGCTTCATTTGAACTTCATTAATTTAAGACATTTTCTTGGACACTGGACATTTTGAGGTGTTTAAGAAATATTGGATTTGCAAGGACACTCTCCTCGCAGCACACAATAAAGAATAAATAGATTTTATGTTCTGCTACAACCAATTCCAGCTAGATGAAGTAACTCATTTGTTTTTGTTCTTTTCTCTACGTTATCATTATGCCTTTATCTCAATCGTATTTTCTCAACATTCAATACCAGTCCTGACATGGTCCTGTGTTTAACTGGCATTCCTTCACATGTAATAGATATGTTTTTCTTGTTCAGTGGCCGCGCAGGCATGTCCTCCTCTCACTTGATCATTTAGAACATCGGTAACAACCATAAAGTGCGCACGCTGATGTGCTGATCCTTTGAATAATTGACATTTTATCAATAATCCGCATTTCCCCTGTTTCCTGTTCTGGGATCGTTGTAGTTATGGTTTAATTGTTGTTAACACTTTTCATAAGCTCTAATAAGTTAATGAGAGTTCTAAGGCCAATGTCCTGGTCAATAACACAAATGTCATATTTAATCAAAATGCTAAATGTCATTTTCTTTTTCCTTCACACCTTTAAATATCCATTGCGTTTCAATTCAAATCACACTGACATTTACCTTGATGGATGTATGATTGCGCCTTTATTTTCTGAAGACTAGTTCCTATAATTTTGTTCAGGTAAAGTAGAATTAACCAGCTGGTAGTTTCAAGCTTTCTCTGTCATTTCTAATGGTTACACTGACATCACAATTTCTTTGTTCCTTTCTATGGTGTTTAGAATTGTTCCTGTTCGTTGCTACCTGCAGTTGCTTGACTTGCGGTGATCTCTTCATATTTTTTCTCTTTCACGGGTGTTCTATGCATTATTCTCCCCGCTCTCTGAATCGATTTCACAAAGTGTTCCAGGCTTTTCTTCTTTTCCACATACGCATTGTGATGTTTTTTGTTGAAGCTGATATTTCTCAGATCGTATTGGTTCTTCATTTATTTTCTGCATTTTAGTATAATTCTTGCATGATAAGCCAGACTCCCTCAAAGCATTAGAAGAAAGGGCCCAAAATTGTCGAAATTGCTGTTTGTTTTACATAGGTGCAATGTAAATGTTACAGGAGTGAATGCTGCTGGCCATACTTTTTCGTTTTAAACAAAACAGAATTTTATTACAAGATTACTGAATAGAACAGAAACAAGAGAGAAGAAAATGACGTAACCGATCCGAAAACTCAACACATCACCACAACTTAATGATTCTGTTCCAGACCGCGATGCAAAGGGAGAGCTCTGTGCTCAACAGCCAAAAGGAAGAAGATGGTTCGGTACTGACATCTCCCTTTGATTTCCTGGGGCTTAACAAATAGATCAGGCAGCATCCAAGGAGCAGGAGAATCGACGTTTCGGGCATGAGCCCTTCTTCAGGAACGGCTCATACCCTTAATATCGATTCTCCAGGTCCTTGCATGCTGCCCGACCTGCTGCGCTTTTCCAGCAACACATTTTCAGCTCTGATCTCCAGTATCTGCAGTCCCCACTTTTTCCCTTAATAAATCCTTCCACATCAGACTGCATGACACGACGACCATAGACAGAGAGATTACCCAATCGCTTCTGCCATCAGTTACAGAGAAATAAGACAACAGTATGTGGGAGAAGGTGGATCAGTCGTTAGCTCTGGATGAGCCGACCAAGGCCCTCCAATCATTTGTAAAGAATAAAACTCCTGAATGGGATGATTACCCGCAGGTTTATGTTCTGCTCTGTTGGACTTGATTGGCCAGGATCTGCTGGACACAATGCTTTTGGTAGTTTCAACAAGTGAATAGATGAGGAAAGGTATCGTCACCCTCATCTGCAAAGGAAAGGGGGAGAGGGAGGGAATTAGAATTTGGCTGTCAACATTATTGTGAGACTAAACAGTCCTGCTTAAGGTTATTGCCAACCGCATTAGCTATGCTCAGGGATTGGTGGTTTGTCTCGAACCAACAGTGCTGTTTCAAACAGGACATTTTTTTAATGTCTTTTGCTCCTCAGAGATATGATTGCCTGCGTGGAGTAGAGAGAGCGTGAATGATTGCCTTGTCAGCCTGGACCATGAGAAGGTTTTTTAACAGAATATTGCTCATGCATGTGAGGGATGTGCTGTCCAAAATGGCTTTGGGGAGGGATTCTGTAATTGGATCCGACTGCTCTACACCAACATTGTCAAATGGGAACTGAACTGATGGATTAATCATTCACTGACTATCAGGACAGTTTTCCTGAAGGTGCAGGGAAAATGACCTGGAAGGGATGGGGCCTGCACAAAATATTGGCAGCAGTCCATCGCCAAAGTGAAGGAGAAACTGGTCTTCATAAGTTTGCAATATTGGCAGGATTGGACTGCTGCCCCAACTCATTTTTTTAATATCTCTTTTTTTCTCAAACTGTTAAGTTTAACTTACTCAAAGATGAACGAATGAAAGCGGAGATCGTCACGTGGCCAGTCCCACAGGTGATAAACATGCCAAGCCAGTGCTGTGACGTAATAGCTCGCCCGTCAGAGGTCAGGCCGCAAGTCCCCATGGCAGTCCCGGAGGTTGAGTATTCCGTCAGGCCGACGTAGGGATATGTGTATGCATGTGAGAGAATGTGTGGTTTTCAGCTTGTCAAGTTTGTGTGTGAGTGTGATGGTATATTAGCCTGTGTGCGGGTGTGTGCATGGGAGTGTGTGAGGTATGTATGTGTGCACAGTATAGAGAAAATTTGTGAATCAGTACGGGTCTGTGTTATTGTGTGAGTATGTCATAGTTGATGAGTCTGTATTTGTGTGGGCGCATGCTTGTGTGTCCGCGAAGAAGTGTACAGTGCAGAGGGGTCACCTGCAATGTAACATGAATGCAAGGTCCCGGTTGAGGCCTTCGCAATGGTACCAAACCTGGCAATCATCCTCTGCTCAGCCACTTTGCTGCTTTTCCCGAAATCCACCTTCGAGGATGTTCAGCTGAACGTCTGATGCCAAACATTCAGGATATGCTGAAGTGTTCCCCGACTGCGATAGAACACCTTTGCCTGGTGATTGTGATGCGGTATCCACTCATCCATTGTCATGGAGTCTTTTGTAGAAAATCTGAAATAGTCTGGGATTGTGTATTCACTAACCAAAGATGCGAAATCCATTGTAAAAGATGAAATCCTTATTCTAAGTTTGTTTAATATCTCTCAGCCTCATGTGACTCTTACGTTTTTGCAGCAAATTCTGTGTCTTATGGCCCTGCTCCACAACCACCTGTCGAAGAGACTGTGTTCCGCAAGCTAGTGTTTACAAATAAATCTCTTGGATGTTAATTTGATGATCAACGATATTATTGGATTGTTCGTATTGGTGATGTTTATTTTCATTTCATGTTTAATCATCTAATGTTGGTTCCCCATTTTTATGAAGCCTTCTCATGCAGCTGTCACTGAACTGTATCTACAATTGTGAAATACACTTTCAAATATTATCACGGTGCATTGTATCGGATGGGCCTCTACTGGACAGGCCGAAGAACTAAAGGTAAATGATGATGTTCAAAAGCTGCATTGAAAGCAGTGTTTCTAAGATGAGTAATGGGTGAAACGTTTTACTGAGACGCAACAAGCTGCATAATTTTCAACGACTGCTGACAAATTGTTGTTTTTCTGGCTGAGGTCGGTACCAACAACTTGCTTTTGATCCATAGCTGTTTCTGTACTGTCTGTTTTGAAACTCTTTAACAGAGCGAGCATTTTCCCAAAAGAGGGACTTCAACTTGTTCCAGAATCGCTCATGGAACCCAGAAGAAAGCTAAGTCTTCAGATCAGACGTGGAATGAAGTGACTTCCTACGGGCAGTATGGCATGAGACTCGGTTCTTTTCATCCTCTCTTTTCCATTTGTTACTCATATTTTTCGTGTTATTATTAATTAATATTTGAGCAAATCGCTTTTGCTCAAATTTCTCTCAATTATAATTAACTGAGAATGGAAAAAAATTGTTTGTATATAAATTGTGATTCGAGACATAGATTTAGTCATGAATGTTGATTATTTCCTTGGGCCCTGCAAACAGAATAAGAGACTGGAAATCTTTGACAGAAATTGAGGGAGAACTGAGGCAGAAATTAATGGAGCCAATGCAAAAAGAATCAAATCATGTGGCTTTGGTTGAGGCTAATTAAGCTTCAACCACCATTTACACCTTGTTAGGCTCCAACTATTTGACATGAAGAAATCTCAATCATCTGTTTTATTATCTCTATGTTGGTATTGATTGTTTCCTGAAGTACTGTCGTGCCACTCAATTAACCTCCGTGTTTTCCTCCCGGAAGATTATTCAGTGCGAGAATGCGCTGGTAATGAATCGATGCATCTGCTTAGATTAGAGTAGCATGATGATCCACACTGAATACGATTCAAAAATGACAAAACTCGAGCAAGCACACAATAATGGGATAGAACCAATCATCTCACACACACACAATAAATCTGAACGACAGTTCCCATCAGTAGAAAAGCCACTACTCTTCAGTAAATCAGTCCATTTTTGTCAACACTGATATTGATAATAGTTAAGTAATACCTGACCTCAGGGAGATTACTCGCCATGTTGTTGGGTATACAGGACGAAACGTTACACTGAGTGCAACAACATCATATTTAAAAATCTCGAAAATTGGAGGTTGAATCAATTGAATCGGAGAGGCATTACTTTACCAAAAAAAAACGATTAAGAATGAATACGGTAAAAGTAATAATATTATGGTATTCCAAAAATCATATCCAACAATTCCTATATGATCTTACTGTAAATATCAGAAGCAAATACATTGAGAAAACTGAAAACTTTGTATCTGAAAATCACTTATCGTAAGGATGGTTTATTTAAAAAATTCTAATAATTGGTACAAAATTATGAATTTTCACTCTGAATGGGTTGTGTTGTTTTGCTCTGCAGAAGGTTCTTGTAGTTTGTAACATGTGGGCGGCACGGTGTCACAGTGGTTAGCACTGCTGCCTCACAGCGCCTGAGACCCGGGTTCAATTCCTGACTCAGGCGACTGATTGTGTGGAATTTGCACGTTCTCCCCGTGTCTGCGTGGGTTTCCTCCGAGTGCTCCGGTTTCCTCCCACAGTCAAAGATGTGCGGGTCAGGTGAATTGGCCATGCTAAATTGCCCGTAGTGTTAGGTAAGGGGTAAATGTAGGGGTATGGCTGGGTTGCACTTCGGCGGGTCGGTGTTGATTGTTGGGCCGAAGGGCCTGTTTCTACTCTATATGTAATCTAATCTAATATGGACCAATGAGAAGAACATATATTGCTTGTGATGTATGAACCCTACATTGTATTGCAATGTCTGTCAAACTTCTAATAAAGTAATAGAGTCACACAGGATGACACAGACACTTTGGTCCAACTCGTCACGACGAACACGGTCCCAAATTAAATTCGTTCCACTTGCCTGAGATTGTCTAAAGCTTTCATTTGGATAAAATGATTCAAATGTCTTTTCAATGTTGTGTCTGCATCCTGCACTTGCACTGCTATTTCATTTCACACAAGAATCACCCTCTGTGTTAAAAAAAGTGCTCTTGACGTTCTCCAATGGAATAAACCATTTCCTCAATTATCTTCGTAATTTGTTATGGAAGCGACTTCCAGAATTGACAGAGATATCAATATAATTCGACTTCTAAAAGAAATATTTTCGATGTACATGTGCATTTTTTGAAGTTTACAGTTTCTGTAAACTGATTGTATCATTCCAAGCAGTTGTCACTGAACTTGCGCAGTGGTGAAAGAATAGCGATCATTACTCCCAAAATCACACGTGGTTGTGAAAGTCCTTTATCACTGTCACAGGCAGCGTTGACCTCCAGAAAGAAGACCTAGTCCATGTGAATTTCCTTGTACAGAACAGTTTCTTTCTTTACTTCAATTCTATTCTAAAGTGCCCCTCTTTGGTTTGGCATTTCGGAGTTATACATTGGATTAGAAATGACAGTGATATCACTCTATCATGGCCAAATCTTGGTGAGTCAGAAGCAAGGTACTGACGAGTTGGAAATACAGAGACAAGACGTGTCATGTATCGTGTCAGGGCCCTGGAACGATTCGGAACAGCTTCCGACGGCCCAGAGCAAAATCACCACAAAGAGTCTCTGTTGGCAAAGCCGAGCCTAGTTCAACAGCAACCTTTTGCTCCTAAAATGGATGTTGCTGCATGTGCAGAAGAGTCACTCTCACATTGAAGTTTTCTTTCTTACCTTGTTCTGGTTCTTTTACACCTTGATTTTCTGGTGGACCTTTACTTCAGAAATGATTGACTGCTGAGCTACCTGACAGAAAACTCTTCTGTTTGAATAGTCCAATCACCTGACAGCAGAAAACACATCATCGTGTCGACATAAGTTTATACCAAAATATCATACGATGTAGGATGAGAAGATGACCATTCAACCCCTAACTATGCTTCATTAATAAATGAAATCGTGATTATGTAATAACCTTCAGTTCCATTTTCGTTCTTTTTCCAACATAAACCTTGAATCCAAGTCTGATTTTATTAACAAGAAATATGTGCGCCTCGGTCTTGAATGCACATAAAAGCTACACTACAACAGTAAGGCATTCCAGATTCCCATCCTCTGAGGAAAGAAAATCTGACGAAACTGTGACTTAAAGGATTCTAGTTGACTGCAGCTCTGCTCCTCCTGCCGGCCCACATTGCCTCATGGATGCTCCGCTTTGATTCTATTGATCCCAGAGAAAGCAACGTTGCTTCATCACGGGCAAGTGGAAGTGTGAACACTGTCTGATGGAGTTGCACGTGGATGTAGATAATGGAGAGTTGAGACAATATTTTTCACAGCCAGAAACATGGCCTTTATACACATGGCAATTAGGATAGATAATGAAGTGCCTCATTGAGTATCGTAGCTGGAATGTGGGATCTTGTCATTTAGTAAAAGGTAGAAGGAAAATTTTAGTCCCATCATGACCAGCATTTCTTAAGCAATTGTCAGTGCTTATGATACCTGGACATATACTGAAATTATAAGCAGAACTCACAAACTATCGTTTAGGAATTCAGCTGAAGTCCTTTGGACAATTAACTGTAGACAACAGAGAAACTCCTCCATCCAGTCAACACGTGGGGGTTCGTGTTATTTAAAGACACGTGTTTACCAGCGTTTCAACTTTCATTCTGTCTTAAATATACAGTACATATCTTCAAGTTTATAACACCCACCAAGAAAAAAAATGAACTTCATAAACAAACTGTGGCTTCATTTTCTTCGACTTCCAACCACATTACCACGACATTAATTAAAGTTCATATTAACTTCTTCACACACACATCCATATATGATAGCAAATGCGTTATCATGGGTCTAAGGGATAAATTTACCAACGTTTACACATGCACACGCGCGTACACACACGCACACACACACACAACAAACACACACACACACACACACACCTTTGTCTACTTTACCCCTTAAATCCGTGATAGCGCATCTGCTGTCAAATTTTTACATCCCTTAACACTGGTGTGTAAACTGGTGTGTAAACATCGTGCACCTTGGCGACTTTAAAAGTGCCGTCACGTATCTGGACGTGACATCTTGGTCGCTGACAACCCGTTCAGATATTCCTTTTTCGCTAGTTGTGTCGGTGAAGTCTCGACAAAGAATGATCAGCAGAGATGTCGCCAGAAGGTGTAAGAGATACTGTAAGATATCTAACTGCTCCCTTCCAAACAGACATTCCAATCTGATCTTATTCCATTTGCCAGCATGTCGCCCGTATCACTTGAAGCCTTCATATTCATACACCTATCAGATGACTTTGAAATATTGCACTTGTATCAGCCGCCACTACTTGCTCTGCCAGCTGATTCCATGCATGATATACTCTCTGTGTGAAAACATTAACGCTTAGTTTCCTTTAATATTTCTCCCTTCTCACCATGTTCTTTAGGGTTGAACTCTCCTAAACTCAGAAAAAGATCTCGTCAATCCACCGAATTTCCACCCGCATCCTTGACCAATATTTTAAAAATTTTTACAAGGTAAACAACAAGTACAGGAACTTATACGTGCATGTATACAGAGAAATATGGAATCTTGCAAAGATTAACATCTTGAAGCATACAACATGTGTTGTCTAAATTAATATTGTGTAGATTAAGAGTATAGATTCAAACACGTACAGACACGAAGGGAAATGCATACCGTCATGATAAAATATTCATGCCCAAACAGACAGAGTAACGATTCAAATGCATTCCAGGTCCTTTATTATAAACGTGAGGTTGTCAAATTTGGTTGTGAACAGAGCAAGGCAAATAATTTTTAAATGGCTGTAAATGTGGAAACGGGAATATTCAATGAGAGCTAACTGAGTGAGTTTGATGGAGAAGAAAACTCTGTCCTTGCCACACAGATGCCCCATAACCTTGAAGAAACACTGTTGAGATGGCAGAATGGAAGCACAAACCAGTGGGACTGTAAGAAATTCAGATTAGAATGTGTTGGAGGGATTCGATTGCCACCACGAATTGAGAGCCAGTATCACCGATCACTGCATCACAAAAAACAGAGGAGTTTCACCACTTGTCCTTTTCTGCAGTGGTTAATGAAATGCTTGCAAAATTTGCCGCATTTAGACTTACAGTCAGCAGGGCAAGCAGCATGTGCAGAAAGAAATTGAAGTTAAAGTTTCAGTCAGGTGACCCTTCAGTCGACCGGAAATGCAAACTCTGATTTCTCTGCATGGATACTGCTGAGCTTTTCCAGCTACTTCTGTATTTGTTTCTGATTTACTGCATTCATATTTCATTTGGTTTCCGGTTAGCTTTGCTGCTCAGTAGTTTTCAATGGACCTTTTAATTATTTACAAATTGGAGGTATACACGGAGTAAATGTAGGAAATAAGGAGAGGTGAAGGTTTGTGCGTAATGAGAAACTGCAGGACTCGAGACAAACATTGACCATTCGATAGGCTATTTTATTGCCACAAATTTCAATTGAAACTAAAAAATACCAGTTTAATTGATTAAATACTGAATTAATTCGGTTAAGTGTTTACTTCTGTTGCTGCTGGAACTTTGTTCAGTTCACAGCATAATTCACAGTTTAGGTGCTTTAGCCGAGGAGTTAGAGCAAGAAGTGAAATTCCAGCACAACCCAACGCAGATAATAGGTGGATATTCCAAAAAATGTAGTATCTTGGGATCACTGAAATGGGCCTGCATGTGAAAACATTGAACAGTTGAGAACAGTTGAGAAAGAGATGAGTCCAGGTTAGAATGTAATGGAGGGATTAAATGCAAAAGTGACCTGAGAGCGATTAATTTCGACGTTTATATCACAAAAACAAAGGAGGTTCACGACTTGCCATTTTGTGTTTTGATTAATGAATCTGTTTGAACACGCTTGCAAAATCGGGCGCATTTAGATCCACAATTTAATGCTCTACCTTGTGCTGCTCTCGAAGTGAACATGAGCATTTATCACGTTTGTCACTGCCTTTCCAGACGTTTAGCTGGTCACAATCGAACCAATACTTAACAAACCCTTTCAACACCCGCATTATGACTCTCGAGCATAATGCACAAGCTCCACGATGGCAGCCAGCATGAAAAATCTGAAACAGAACCTTAAAGGTTACACCATCCAGATTACCACGTGAGCTGCCAAGAGAGAATGAAGATTAAAACTACATGGAAATGTAGCAACATCTCTCCCGCAATATGGATAAAAGGGATTACTACCACATTTAGCGTTTGTTTCGAATTATCAGAAAGCTGTTGTTACGCTTTCTTCCACATACTTTTGCATGAAGCAAAGCAGATGAGGGTATCCAAAAAAACCAAAAAAGGAATGAAAGATATCACATATCAAAAGACTGCAACATTTTTCGAAACCCACTGCCTGTGGGAAGTTACTTGCCTCGATCTAA